>NC_051162.1:86858180-86892439 GCF_013339745.2 Dermacentor silvarum
GGACAGTGACAAAAGTTACCTTTCGTCCCGCAATATATTTGTGGAACTTATGAGCTGCAAACACTACAGCAAGGCGTTCTCTGCCCAACTGTGCATAGATTCGTTCCGCCGGCCCTAGTGTCCTCGATGCAAAAGCGATCGGTGCCTCTCTATTCTGGTCATCACGTTGAGAAAGAACAGCTTCTATGCCGTATAGTGAAGTATCACAAGAGGCAAGAAGCTCCTTCCGTTCATCGTAGTGCGCCAGTACGGTCTGACTGAGAAGCAACCTCTTCAGTTCGTCGAAAGCTTCTTCATGCTGGATTTCCCATCTCCAAGTCACGTCCTTCTGAAGGAGCTGGTAAAGACAGCCGGCAATTGTTGCCCTGTTATTCAGGAATCTGTCGTAGAAAGCCAGCATTCCGAGAAATGACTGTAGCGCTTGGTTGCAGTTTGGTGCTGGAGCCTCCCTAATAGGTCAAACTTTCTCTTCGCTGGTGTGAACTCTTGTTTCGTCAATTCGGTGTCCCAGTAAAGAAACTTGTCTAACTGCAAAACAGCACTTGTTTTTTCTGAGGCGCAGATTGTACTTGCACAGCCTCTGAAAGACTTCTTCCAATCTGCCGGCATGTTCTGCGGCGTTCTTTCCGCTGATGATCACGCCATATAAGTACGCACAAACGCCTGTGATGCCAGACAGCATAGTCTCCATGAAGCGTTGAAATATGGCTGGTGCTGCAGAGATTCCAAAAGGTAACCGTTTGACCTGTAAAGTCCTTTCAGCATGTGCAGGGTCAATATCTCGGCTGTCTCCGGTGTTACGTGCAGTTGCTGACAAGCCTGTGCTAAATCCAGTGTGCTGAAGATTTTGCCGCCCCTTAAGTGGCTGAGAATCTCATCTGTTGTGGGAAGTGGGTAATCTGCCTTCTTTGATACTTGATTCACTGTACTACGGTAGTCGCCGCATATTCCCAACGAGCCGTTCTTCTTTCGAACGAGTACGAGAGGTTTTGCCCAATCCGAATGCTGTGCAGGCTCGATTATGCCTTGGTTTTGCAGTCGATCCAGTTCAGCCTCTACAGCCGACCGCAGTGCGAAGTTAACCGGCCGTGCTTTGAGAAACTTCAACTTTGCTCCTTCCACAAGTTCGATTTGTACCGCAGGACCGACGTGTCCTGAGATGTCGTTATCGAATACAGGCTGATACTTGTCCAGAAGCTTGGAAACGAGTTCGTCGTCTGTTACGTCATTGATGCCTGTTTTCTGTATACCAAGATGAGGAAGCCAATTTCGTCCGAGGAAGTTACACCCTGCTCCCTCGATAACGACAGGCGGTAACGTAAACATCTTGGCCCTGTTCATTACTTCCACCGTTGCACAACCGAGAACTCGAAGCGCCTGACCTGACCATGTGCGTAGGAGAGTGTTGTTCGTCTGAAGCCGTGGTGGGTCATGTGTCCAGGTGGGTTTGAACGTGGCCTCACTTATGAGGGTGCAGGCCGCACCTGAGTCCACCTTGAAATCCAAGAGCTTGCCATGTATGCGTAGCTGAATGATGAACTTCTGTGGACTGGGCGCGTCCCCTAGAGAAATCAGCTCGTAAAGCGCCACGTCTGGTGTTGAGGCAGTTGGCGAAATTCCTTGTCGTGGATTTTCGATATTGTTGTTCCTCTTAGTTGTTGGTTCTTTCCGCTTCTTTATGCACGCTTTTTCAATGTGTCCGCGTTTCTTGTAGTAGTTGCAGGAAGCTGTCTGAAACTTGCAAGTATCCGGACTATGTTGCGCGTCACAACGCCAATAGCGTTGATTCTTCTTTGGGTCATAGGTATTAGAGCTACCATGATTTTCTGTCTTGGAGATGCTTGTACTGGCTTCGTGAATGTCTTTGAATTCCACCTTCACGTTTTTCTGATCTTCAGCGGCGTTTTCAGTTCGCAGTGCAAAGTCAAACGCTTTCTTGAACGTCAAGTCCTTTTTTGCGAACAACCAGTGCTGGACCTGCTCGTTCTGGAGGCCGCAAACGAAATGATCCCGCAACATCAAGTCAATAGGCAGCATTGTCGGATTCGCAGCCATGTCTGCGCTGGTAGAAAATTACAATCAGCTGCTAGTTTCTTGAGCGCTGTCACGTAATCACTGACTGTTTCGCCTTGCAGTTGGTCCCGTCGTTGGAAGCATGCTCTGCTGAAGACTTCAGAAGGTCATGCATCAAAATGAGCAGTGAGCATCTCGACTATGTACTCGTAGCTCACTTGGCTGGGCTGCTTGGGTTGAACGAGAGCGCACACAACGTCGTAAGTCTGTTCCCCGCACAACGTGAGCAGATGAGCACGTTTCTTGAAAGCGTCCGAAATGTCGTTAGCTTCGAAAAAGAGTTGAAGCTTCCCATACCAGGATCTCCATGAGCCGGAACTGTCACTGAATTCGGGTAGCCGACCAAAGTCCGGCGTCGCCATGTTGTTTCTTCGGTGAAGTGCCGGCGAGTCCAGAGTCTTCCTCGTCGCCAATTGTTGCGTCTGCACAGCAATAGTTGGCTGCCGACAATTTATTACACTAGAGGAAAGATGAACATAATAGTAGACAGTAGTCCAGGCGTCGGAGCAAACACTGGAGACGCGTTCGTTCTGTGAGGCGCGCTCGTGCCCGAGCGCCAGTGCCTTCGCACGCGCACTTCCTCGTTGTTGTCTCCTGGGGACATATCAGCTATATTGTATTTTGCCCCTGTCTTTCCATATATCTATTGCCTTCGTTTATCCAAATACCGAGGTATTTCGTGGCCCTGTATTGACACTGTCGTTTCACTGTCTTCATTGAATGCAGTTAAACCTGATATTTAAATGCTAAATTTCAATGCTAACTTATCACCTTCCCATCCACAGATATTAGCCTGTCACAGACTCTGTGGACGAGGCGCAGACGCCGGACCAAATTCCAAAGTCGACTTATCATCTTCTGAAAATAATCCCACGAAAGCAAGGACAATTAAGAATGGGCCCTCTGGTGCGCCAGCTAACGCCAGTTGCTGTCAAAAGACCGAGTCAGATCCCAGAGTTGTCAAAACACAACAAAATATATTCTTAACACAAGGCAGTTAGACACAGACGTGTACACTTAGGCTAGACACAACAGAATACAATTCAGATGAGTATTCACAAAACACAGGAAATAATTAACGACAAACACTAAGAGTCTAACACGTAAAGTACAAAATGAACCGGAACACTAAGTGTCCAATCGTATTCACCGTGCTGGTCTTCAGTAGGACGCTCTCGGCGTAACTCGGGGGCAAATCTCGAAGAAAGAACTACTTCCGGAAATGCAGACGTTCGATGAACTCGTCGACTAGCTTGCCGGGGAATCCCCTTCCTCGGCAGACGGTCAGCTTTCACGTTAAATCTCTTCACCGGAGCGGTCCCCTCCCGCATTCTCGCACGGCGTTTATATAGCCTTTACTGGTGTTCCGGAACTTTCCCATCGGAGTCGTGATCCTGTAGCATAGCCAAACCCTGGGAATCTTCTAGTATTTTCTCGCACCTTGGACCGCCGGCGTCGGAGCATCGTCGAGGGGGGGTGATGACTCATCCAGTTGGCGCACGCTCACGCTGTAGTAATCTCTCTCTCGACTCGCCGGGTGAGAAGCTGTCTCGGCGCCCGTGCTCTCTCACTCTCACTCTGGTTACCGTCGCCTCGTTTATGCTCTTCTAGGCTTCTAGACGCCGTTGGTTGCGTCCCTGGTTGAGGTGTATGCGCACCCCCCTCCCCTTTGCGCAGTTGCCACGGGGCCGGCTTGTTCTTTCGCTGGCTTGCGTGACACGCTGCGCGCGCTTTGATTACACGCTCTGTTGGGACATAGCCAGACGTTGCATATCGCTTTGATTCTTAGCAAGCAACAAAATGTTGTCCGCATAGACTAAACCTGGTAGCTTCTGCAGAAAACCACCTCGTCATCGGTTTAAAAATGATTCGGCTGCTATTTTTCGGATCTAATTCAATGCTGCGCCCTCTTCCAGTTTCCATCATCGCCTAGGATATGTTGTATTGCTGCGGACTTGTGAGTGAATGTGATTACACAATATCCATGGTGTGACCATCTTCTTCTAACGTATTTCTGACAACCAACACATTCACTTTCACCTCTGATCTTTCCTTGAACCAGTATTTCAACCGTAGACCTATTATCTAGTTATATTTCCTTTTCTGTCTACTTCAACCTGTGGCAACTGCGTTTTTTTTCGCCTTGCTATGCTCTCGTGACGCTTTCTGTCATGCATCCATCGCCTCCCATATCCACGTGCCTTTAGGTGTGACGCTTACAACCCGTCATGCGCTAACCGGGCTCCTTTCACGCACTAATTTGTGGAAACACTGCGGAATCTATTGGCGCTTCCGAAAAGCCATGGCCTGGTATCCGAAACAAGAAGCGGGGCGCGTCGGTGCCTTCGAACGCTGAGAATTGTGAATTCGCTTGCCGCACACTCAGTGGCACATACTCAGTCACCGAAGTTGGCCACACTTTCATTGAAGAGTGGCACATCCACATTTCATTTCTGGCACATCTCGCTAAAGTAGCGTGAAAGACGTTCACTCAATAGCACCACATTGCCGCTCCATTTATGGCGCGACCTGCCCAAGCATCGGGTTCTTGTGCCTCACAAACCATTGTCACATGAGTGCGATTGCGCGTAGAATTGGTTAAATTTGCGGGATCTGTTTCGTCTTTGTAGAGCTACACGCTCGCAGTGGCGCATACCCGATTACCCAAGTTGGCATCAAAGAGGTTAACTTAAAAACGGCACACACCCACTCGCACATACCCAGTGACCCAAGTTCACATAAAGGTGTCATTGAAGACCAGCACAGACCGAGTGGCACATACGCAGTGCTCCAAGTCGCCGTGACCGTCAACTACTCGTGACCCATATAGGCGGGAAAACGGTTAGGTACAAATACATGGACAGATAGCTAGCCCCCGGAGAGTGCATCAATTGACGTAAGAGTGATAACGCATTGAGTTTTGCATAGTCGAACGTATATCTTAAGGTGACGTTTTTAGCACGTTGTAGCGTTTTATGACTGTGTGGAAACAAACCTCTTTGACGTCAGCTTGGGTCACTTGGTATTTGCCACTAGGTATGTGCAACTCTTCGATGTACCTCTTTCGCGCCATTTTTGAGGACTGGCCACTTGTCGCTCACGAATGAAACCATAATGCCCTCTTCTGTCACTTATCAAGGGCCACTGCGTATGGATCCACACTTTGATGGTAAAAAGTGTAATGTTTCGCCAGTGCTGGGAGGAATTAATCCGCGTCATGTATGCAGACAATCTTGTCTGAACCCATGTGCACACACGCATCACATACGTTCTTCACTGGCGTCGCTTGCAAAATGACGCAGTGTGTGGAAAAGAAAGTGCGAGAGAGTAGCAGCGGCCGCGCACGCGTCTGATGTAATATGTAATCAATACGGCGTTTGGCTACATTTCTTTCAGGCTATATATAACTATAATAACGTCGATAATTATTGTCAGATGGCCTCTGCCGGAATCGTTTTCCTCCAAAAAATAATAAATATGCATGCATTGTTTGTGTGGATGCATGATTTGCCCGAATAAGTTTTTAACTTGTACGAGAAGGACGTGGCGCAATTATGCGTCGCAATGCAAGTTCAATTCTTTCTTTGAGCCTTTCGGGAGTGCAACGTTTGCACAGAGCAGTTTACGGTTTTGTAAGCTGATGACTAGTACAGTTCATTCTAACATTCAAAACGAAGATGTACGCGATCTGAAATTATTTTCTTTTTTTTCTTTTAGAATCACAAAAGACGACATACCGTAAGTAGATTATATCTATCACGCGCCCTTGTAGATTATCTTTTCGTTTTTATTCATGGCACAATTTTACTAGTTGTCACGTTCTGGAATATATTGTCATTAAAACTATGTTTAAGCAAGCTTAACTGTGTAATTCGTATCGGATTCGTCGTCATTCAAAGCCTAATTATTTAAGCATATAAGTGCGCTTAGAGCATAGAATAAACAGTATTTGTTTTGAACTTGACCACGGAAAAGAAGAAATCGAATAATGTGCGGTTATTAGAGATCTGCTTATATGTCATTATGGGCATTACAACCCCTAAAGAATATTTTTTTATTACTGTACGAAGGTTTCACAAGGTCTTAGCCAATATCATGAAATAATGTTTCCTGCCTTTTAAAATTTACTGACGAAAATGTTTCTTGGTGTGACCTTTATTGACCATGCCTTGGAAGAGCGTCGAGAACCGCGTATTGTTTGCCAAAAAAATGATAAGTTTTTTTCATGGAAGACAATAAACTTGTGTGGTTTATTCCACAATTTCTTTGTTTCATCAATCGCTGCCTTTTTTACGACGCTAAAATGATTGCACAATAGATGTATTGGTATATGCTGCTGAAGAAATTGTCCTTTTAATAGCTCTACAACTGCCTTTCACATTTCTTTAAGTTTAACTAGCGAAGTTTAATGCTAGATGCTCAATAACGTTGCTAAAGGTTTATTTGAAAATTGTTGTAGTTTGCTTCATTATCTGATGAACAACGGGGTTTAGATTACGTATTCCTACAACGCATTCACATATTTTTAAACATTCGATAAAGTGACCTGGGACACCCCACATAGAGGACTTGCATAAATCCGGTAATGCTTTGCTGAAGAGATATGACGCTGATTGTTGACCATCGTTCTGAGAGATTACATGGTTCGAGATTAGTTAGAGAGATTATGTGATTCAACATTTATTTTAAAGCGTCTACGAACCCGTGTGGACTTTCGTAACCCTGGCTTCTGGGTACTGGTGTCTTCGCGGACTGGTAATAAAACAATTTAAAAGGACTTATTTCCTAGTATAAGTATGATTGCCTAGAATAAAGTATGATTGTTACGTAAACTACCAAGCATTTATGGCGAATGACGCGGGTATGTGTTTTGCTTTATATTGATATAGTTGTGAAAATTACCACCCTTGATGCGCTACAAATCTTTCTAATACCGTTATATATATATATATATATATATATATATATATATATATCAGTACTGCTATTGCAAAGCTTACTTCCTTGTAATAAGTTCTCACTTTTCATTGTGTAATTACAACCACGTGATAATTGCTCAGCAAGTATATTTGCTATGTTACGAACCGGCGAGCACGCCGCATAACTTGCTAAATTTACTTTCATGTTAAAAAGGAAACTGCAGAGCGCGGGAAGCAGTCTTCCAAAGCAAACCGAGCGCATGAAATAAAATAAAGTAAAGGGAGGGCGCAAACTGTTAGCATGAGCAGGCCGTTTATATCTCATTCGTTATCCTTGTTATGAGCGCCATCTCGTGCTTATTCTATTTTGCAGCACGTTTACGTTCCTCATGCCACACTTACTAAATAAAATACCTCCGCTCACGATGAAGTGCGCGCTGAATGTGTGCCTGAAACAGCCGCGTAAGTGCGGACCATTGCGGTGACAAATCTGCAAGCATAGAAGAAACTATATAAAGTCCCCATATTTACAGCACATAAACGCGAATGATGTGCGGCGAGTCGCTCAAGTATCATGTTACAGTGACGTAGTATTTTACACGAGCAAAATTATCGCAATGTTGGCTAATAGCGACCAAAATATCAAGCACGTAGCAGACGCACGCCGCTTTGGCTCAGCTATATATGCATATATGCATATACATCAAGGATAGCGTAGGCGAAGTACCTTGGCCTAATCATTGAATTAAGGAACTACTAAATTACTGGAAATGAAAGTGGATGAAAAAACAACTAGCCGTACGTTTGAAACAAACCCACGTCATCGCATGACGCCCAGAAGGTGGATGGGAAAACGGCGCCGAGGTAGCCTAATTCCTAAGTGTATCGCATGCGCAATACGAAAACGTGGGTTCGTGTCCCACCTGCGGCTAGTTAGTTGTTTTTCCGACCACTTTCATTTCAATTTCAAATGATAAGTACAAGTAGTTTCCCCTATACTGTGTTTGGTGTCTTCATTTGTTTGATTTTAATAGAGAACAGTAAGACATTTTCATTCATTTTCATCCAACTCTTTCCGTGAATGGAACAGCCTTCCAAATGACATCGTAAGCACCACTGATTCATCCAATAATAGGTAAACTAAAACAAATATTTTTGGTATGATGTAGCTACAGTGGTATTTGTGGTCTCACACCCATTCATGGTAATGGTTCATCAGTTTATTTCCTTGTTTCAAACGGTTACCACCTTGCTTGATTGAAGTTATTTTTGATTTCATATTCTTTCTGATTATGCACTTTTGGCTCCGCTTGTTTAGAGATTCCACTCTGTTCTTGAACTTTTGTTTCATGCTGTTGTTTCTTAATTTAAAAGCCTCTAGCTGTTGTATGTGCTGATTTGTATTGTGCAGCTTGAGCACCCCCCCCCCCTGCAATGCCGTGAGGCCCTGAGGTTATACTTGAAATGAAATCAAAGTTAAAGTTTATATTTGTTAATTATGCCATCAGCGAAACTCTCTTCTGCAGCAAAAGTGTTTGGTTTATTCAAACTATTACTTATCAAATGTGCTTTTATTTAAGTCTCTTGAGAATAAAATAGAGATAAATAACGATTTGTCTTTCTTTTTTTTGTTTAGTGAACGATTGTCAGAAATACAAGTGGACGGGTAAGTCGATATTGCATTAGGGAAAACGAGATGATGCATGGTGCCAGACAGTGTTACCGAGAGCCTTTGTAGCGCATTATTACCATATCTGCCTCCCAGCAATTACCCATCGTACACCGGTGGGGCGAAAACCGCAGGTCATGGCGTAGTCTGATTGTCGCGTTTGAATCTCGCAGCATCTACGCACTTAGAAAAATTATTTAGAGAGGGCCAGGAAAAGTGGTCAGAAACATACATTTGCGCAATTATGTAAATAAAAAATGACTGTACATACAAGGAAATTGTACTCTGCCTATCCGGTTCACTGTTATTTCTCATTGATCGACAACAACAATGGGCAATCTACACATACCCGAAAGCAGCATTACAAAGCCTTCGCCCGAAAAACACTAAATTAAGCAATTACATTTTGGTCGAAGACACAGCATGCCTGCACCAACTGGCTTCTAACACTGGACATGTGATAGCATTTCCGTGCCTGTCAGGACATTACTCTATAATAGGCATTGAAACGGTGGATGAAGCAGCCCGAAGAGGCCATGATCACATAAAATTTATAAAAGTGTTTTTCGCTAACAATTAGGCTTCAGCTTTGGCGAAGCGATAGGTACTCAACGAACGGCATAGCAGATGGTCTTTCATCATCATGATCATCAGCCTATATTTATGTTCACTGCAGGACGAAAGCCTCTCCCTGTTTATCTCCAATTATCCCTGTCTTGCGCTAGCTGATTCCAAATTGCGCCTTTAAATTTCCAAACTTCATCACCCCACCTAGTTTCCTGCCGTCATCGACTGCGCTTCCCTTGTCTTGGTACCCATTCTGTAACTCTAATGGTTCACCGGTTATCCATCCTACGTATTACATGACCGGCCAAGCTCCATTTTTCCCACTTAATGTCAACTGGAATATCGCCTATCCCTGTTTCTTCTCTGATCCACACTACTCTGTTTCTGTCTCTTAAAGATACGCCTAGCATTTTCACTCCATCGCTCTTTGTGCGGTCCTTAACTTGTTCTCGAGCTTCTTTGTTAACCTCCAAGTTTCTGCCCTAAATGTTAGCACTGGTAGAATGCAATGATTGTACACTTTTCTTGTCAACGACAGCGGTAATCTCCCAGTCAGGATTTGGCAATGCCTGCCATATGCACTCTAACCCAACAACATTATTCTGTAAATTTCTTTCTCATGATCAGGGTCCCCAGTGAGTAATTGACTCGGCCGAATAAACGTATTGCTTTACAGATTCTAGAGGCTGACAAGTGATGGTCGTTACCTTCAGGCAATAACAAACTTTGTTACACGTTGTAAGATGTAGCTTAGGTGAGAAGGCCCAGTCAAGGCGCATATACACTAGCGGCAAAACGCACGCGGCGTGCCGCCGGCGGCAAGAGGCGCGCCGCGCGAGGAGGCGCGAAGGAGTTTTTTCTGGCCGCAAGAGAGATCACTTCTGGACCTATTTTTTGTGGTTTGCCGCGTGCCGCGGATGTAGGAGACCAATGAGAGCGACCCCTTCCGTGACGTGCGCGCGCGAAAGTTGTTTCATGCGGACCCGCCCGACCGCTCGTTTCGTACTCGCGTCAGCCGGAAACTCGTTTCGCACTATCGTCTGCACGCGTCAGCTCCCGGACGCGACTTTACAATTACTAGTAGGAACAGCGGGGGCGTGGCACTGCGGGTCACGTGACTTCCGCTTAACACGTGTTGTCATGGCAATCGTGGAGGTCTTAGGTGCCTAAGGACATAATCGCTTAGGGACTTTTGAGGCACTGGTCTGCGCGGAGGCTGCTAGTTACGGACCATGGTTCATATCTCCGGGACCGCGCGCAGCGACCTTGCCGAGCGCAGCTCCTACGTGCGTAGGGAGCGAAACGTTTAGGGCGCGTTGAATGTCTGGCGGTGTCTGGGCCACGCCGGCCGTGCTTTATTATTGTAGCGTTTGTTCTAGTGGCGGAAATCGTTGCAGTAGTGGTGGTGTGGCATGACGGCTTTTGAGCTCGGTGAACTGTGGTGTTGTAAACAAGCGGATACCGCTCGCGTTTGAGCGCCGGTGCCGCGGCGGAAGCCGCGGTGCTGGGCGCCGACGCGAAGCGGCGGTCGTTGGGCTGTTGCGGAGCGCAATGTAGCAACACCCAAAATAAAGAAATACTGCTCCAGTCAGGTAGACTGCTGCCTCCCTGATAGTAAGATTTTATTTGGATCAGCAAAACAGTGATGCGTTTACTTAGGAATAACTTTGTTTCTCTCTCGTAGGCGCGAGGACAAGCGGGTGCGAGAGAGAGCAGTATCCGAGCAGTATCCGCTTGTTTACACCACCACAGTTCACTGACCTTAGGAGCCATCATGCCACACCACCACTACTGCAACGATTTCCGCCACTAGAACAAGAGAGAGAGAGAGCAAGGAGAGGAAAGGCAGGGAGGTCAACCAGAAAAGCATCCGGTTTGCTACCCTGCACTGGGGGTAAGGGAAAGGGGAAATAGAAACAAAAAATAGGGAGAGAATGAGCACTGAGTACACGTGGGACGATGTACAGGGACACTATAGGCTGTCTCTTAAGCCGGTGCACTTCAAATACTGTACTAATGCACGCAACGATTTTTGCTGCCAGTGGCAGGTGTAGGCACGGTCCGAGTATCTTTGACTCAGAGAACGGTCTCGAGTCCAGCCGGTTTAAAGTTGTCCTGAGAGAGAGGCGTTGTACGTCGTAGCGAGGACAGGTACACAATAGGTGTTCGATGGTTTCCTCGCACATACAGGAGTCGCACATCGGGCTCTCGGCCATTACTATACGATGTGAGTAAGCGTTCGTGAACGCCACTCCCAGCCACAAGCGGCACAGCAAGGTTGCTTCGTCGCGGGAAAGGCTAGATGGCAGTTGTAGCCGTAGCAAGGGGTCCAACTTATATAATCGGCAATTGAAGGCACTTGAGCTCCATAAAGCTTGTGACGTTTTGCGTGCAAGCAGACGAAGTTCCCTGGCAGTGTCCGTCCTTGTCAAAGGTATTGTACGCGTCTGGCTGTCTTCGTGGGCAGATCGGGCAGCCCTGTCAGCAATGTCATTGCCGATGATGTCACAGTGAGCAGGAATCCATTGGAAGACTATGCTGTGCCCTGTTTCCAGAGCATGGTGATGTACTTCCCTGATGTCGGATATCACCTGCTCGTAAGTTCTGTGATGTAAGGCTGACTTGATACTGTGAAGGGCTGCCTTAGAGTCACAGAATATGACCCATTTCTGTGCTGGCTCTTCGGTGACGTAGGTCACAGCTGCATGGAGAGCTGCAAGTTCTGCCGACGTAGATGTAGTCATATGTGACAATTTGAATTTAACTGTAACTTGCTTGGCTGGAACGACGAATGCGGCAGTTGAGCTGGTAGGTGAGGTCGAGCCGTCGGTATATATATGTAAGTAGTCATGATATGTCTGGTGCAATTATAGGAGCGTCAGTTGCTTCAGAGCCAGCGATGGATGATTGGCCTTCTTGGTGATTCCGGGAATAGAAAAATTCACTCGAGGCTGTCGCAGGCACAACAGGGGAGATGAAGGCTTCGACGCCGGTGTAAACGATGACGGTATACACTCTTGATGGGCGCTAATCACTTTTGAAAAGGTGGCTTGAGGTCTCTCCGCTGGCAGGGAAGCTAAGTGATGGTCGGAGATCTTGACAGATGACGAATGTGCGCTCTGAGGGAGTCGGCAGCTACGTGTGTCTGAATCGTATGGTCTCTCGCGATGGCTATTGCTGCTGTTGTTGAGGTGCACCGAGGCAGCCCTAAACACGTGCGTAGGGCTTGACCTTGTATGCTCTCAAGAGCGCGAACGTTCGTCTTGCATGTATTTGACAAAACTGGCAGACTGTAACGAAGGAGTCCCAAGAACAGTACCCTGTACAGCTGCAGCATAGAATGCACTGGTGCACCCCAGTTTTTCCCGCAGAGAAATTTGAATACCTGTGCAATAGCAAATAACTTCTTCTTCAGGTAGACGCAGTGAGGGGTCCACGATAGGTTACGGTCGATGATGACACCCAGAAAGCGATGCGTCTTAACATAGGACACAGCTTGACCGTTGATTGAAACTGGATACAGTGACATTTGTTTGCGCGTAAAGCCAACCAATGCGCACTTTTCTGTAGTCACACTGAGGCCTTGTTCTCGTAGATAAGACGCCGTCATGGTAGCCGCCCGCTGAAGCCTGGCCCGCACCTGAGGCCGAGTCACGGCAGAGGCCCAGATGCAAATGTCGTCGGCGTATATAGAGACATGAACTGTCCGCGGTAAACACTCCACGAGTTCTACCAAGACGAGGTTGAACAATATAGGGCTCAGCACTCCACCCTGCGGCACACCACGGCAGCAGTAATGTTCCGAAGTTGGGCCGTCGTCAGTCTGTAAGAAAAATCGTCTCTCGGTCAAATAGTCCCGAATTCATTGATACATCCGGCCACCAACTCCCACAGCCTCAAGTGAGTTCAGTATGGCGTCATGGGCGACGTTGTCGTATGCTCCTTTGACATCGAGAAAAAGTGCAACTGGTAGGCGCTTGAGGATTTTCTGTTCTTGGACTCAGGTAACGAGGTCAATAACATTATCGATGGATGAGCGACCTCGACGAAAGCCAGCCATGGCCTCCGAATAGATGTTAAATCGCTCGAGGTACCATTCCAAGCGAGCAAGAATCATTCTCTCCATCACTTTGCCGACGCAGCTCGAAAGCGCAATCGGACGATATGATGATAAATCAAGCGGAGACTTTCCAGGTTTCAGAATGGGGATCAAGCGGCTCGATTTCCATTGTTTAGGAAGAACGCCGTTTCGCCAAGACTCATTGTAGTAGTTGAGCAGCTCACTACGTGCGTCATGTCCAAGGTGGCAAAAGGCAGCGTACGTGATGCCATCTGGTCCTGGTGACGAAGAACGCCTGCAGGTCGCTAATGCAGCGTCGAGCTCTTCATGTCAAAAAAGCACGTTCACTTCTGGTACACGTGCCTCAGGGACGCCATTCAGTGCCGCGTCAGTATTGATCATCACGGATCCAGAAACCCGCACACAGAACTCTTCAGCGACTTCAAACTGCGAGCGGTGTTGGTAGAGGGCCAGAGCAGCAAAGGGCTTCCTTTGATGCGGGCATGAGCGAAGACCCCTAACCGTTCTCCATATGTGTGAGAGCGATCTTCGGGGATCAAGCGTCTGACAGAAAGATTTCTATCGCTTGTATTCCAATTTATCCATACGACGCTGAACTTTCTTTTGTATGCGTCGTGAAGCCCTGAGGTCTAGAACCGATTTCGTGCGCCGATACCTTCTTTCCGCCTGTCGGCGTTCCGCACGCAGCCTCTCCAGTTCTGTGTCGAAGTGTGTTCGCCTTGCTGACCTTGTGAGCGAGCACATGCAAATGTGCTCGCTTTCATTGAGTGCGTGATTTCGTCTTCTATATTGTGTGAAAGGCCTTCCCGACATGCGTCATCCATATGCTCCTTAAACCTTGACCACTCAACTGTACGCAAGACTGTAGAGGAGCATTGCCCAACTCCACTAATCTTGATGTATGTTGGAATATGGTCGCTTCCATGTGTCTCTATGTCAGTAAACCATTGGACGCTCGAGGCGAAGCGTCGTGATACCAAAGTCAAGTCTAAGCAGCTACTATAGGTCGTGCCTCGCAGAAATGTAGGGCTTCCATCATTCTCACAGAACATATCATGGTCGGCAGCAAAGGAGGCAAGACTCCTGCCCCTGGAATCAATTTTAGTGCTTCCCCATAGCTGGTGATGCGCGTTAAAGGCACCTGTGATAACCCAGGGGCTATTGGTCATTTGCAATATTTTCTTGAGCCTTTTGCCATCAAAGTGACCCGCTGGGGATATGTAGGCTCCAATAAGTGTAAATGACACATTCTTCTTTTTTACATGCAGGCAGACATATTGCTTGTCGTCATGTGGCTCTACCGCGTGAGCGACATACGTAAGATCCGTGCGGATGTAGACGATTACTTTGCAGCATGCTCCGCATGTGGACGAGGCGAAAGGTTCGTAACCAGACAGTCTTAGTGGAGTCGATGTATTTGGTTCGCATATGACCAGTATGGGGAAGCGATTTGTAAAAACGAATTGGCGGAAGTCTGCTATGCGGGTCCTGAGACCTCTGGCATTCCACTGAAAGATCGACGCACCTTTAACTTCAGTGCGGAAGGCGACTAATGGTCGAGCCATGGTGCTTAGACGATGCTAGCAAGCACAGGATTTAGTGCATCCAGTATTTGCAGAGCACTGCGAGCTGCAGGTGTTTGTAGCTTGTTCAGGATCATGCGGATTGTATTAATTAGCGACTGCAGCATTACAGTCACTTGCATGTCCTGGTCGGACAAATCACCGACAGTAGACGCCGAGGATTGTCCTTCAGAAGTTTGCCGCGTTCCTGTTGGTGCTTGCTGTCGTTTTGGTAGGGCCGGCCAAGATTCGGCACATGTCGTCTTTTCAGTGGTTTTGTCCTTCGTGGTCTTTTCCGCATTGTATGGTCTGGGCGGCAGAGGAGGAGGTGATGTCATAGGAAGTGGCAAGCGCGCCGTAGACGCAACAGCCTTTTCTTGAAGAACGTCAGCGACGGGAACGTCGCCTCCTGATCTTAGCGGCGGCTTCTCGATGAGTTGAATGATCTTTCACCATTTTTTCAAGATGGTCATTTCCTTTTTAATATGTGGGCAATTCCTCGATGAAGCCTCAATGACCCGCTGCAGTTCGAACACTTCATTACAGTGGCGCCACATTTATCTGCATCGTGGGGCTCCGCGCAGCGGGGGCATGTTGCCTGGTTTTCACAGACACTGCTCACGTGCCCCAGTTTCATGCATTTGCGGCATTGAAGAGGCTTCGGTATGAAAGGCCGCACAGCATGTCTGAAGTGTCCCACCTTAACATGCGAGGGTAGATGGTTACCCTTGAATGCAACCTTCACGCAGCGTGAACTGCCTATCCGAATGACATCAACAATGACCTCGTCATTAGCTGGCTTGACAAGAATTGGCAAGTCGTGGTTAAGGATGGCTACGTCGACGTCGTAGATAACGCCAATGACTATATCAGATCCCAGAGGGATGTAGGAGCGCACCTGAATGCCATCAAGGTCGGTTACGCTGCGTAGTGTGGTCAAAGCACCTGCGTGTTGGACATCGACAGCTAGTAGATTTTTGCGGGTGTTCACTCGAATGTCCGATATTTCATTGGGCACCAAGGCTTCCAGTAACATCGATGCAGATTGTCTGTTAAGCAGCTTCATGTTAGCGGTAGGAAGCATGGGCACAAATATGATGGTATTGGCGTCCGGCCTTTGCGTCTGTCTTGCTGTTTCCGTACTTGACGATGAAGACGTCCTAGTGTTCCTTCTCTTCGCTTTGCGGCTCTGCACAAGTTGGAAGTCGTCATCGGAAGGGTCGTCACTGCTGAGAGAGTAGACTTGGGTGTCCTCGCTATCGCTGTCGCTCTGTTGACCGACCCGCTTCCTGGAGGCGGCCGCCGATGACGCCGCCGTCGCCGGCAGACGTGCAGGGTCGTCCACGTCCATCACGAACGAGCAAGGAGCGAAGACAAGCGGATGCACTTCGATTTGCACGGAAATAAACCGGAGCTAGAAAGAACAGCACTGTGTCAAAGGACACTTCGTCTTCTTCCCCAAGCATGCTTGGTCAAATGGGTAATGATGTCTTTAAACGGGAAGCAATAAGCCGTAGGACTTCATGGAAACTTTATCCGCTCGCATTCACGACAGCCTGTGACATACCATTTGACGTCTTCCGAAAGTGCAGGCAACTGGAAAGGTAATGATACACGGAGTACGCTGAATGGAAAATTTTAGTTCTGCGTACGCTTGCTTTTCTCTGCTAGTGATTTGATGTTGCATGTCCAACACATTGGACAATGGCACTCAAGACTGTCATTGCGAATGTACGGACGCCACGTGCAGTGCTTTGAACGCAGGTTAATTTTGGTGTCACGCGACTTTTCTTTGTGCTGGCTTGTCTTTTAAGTGCGAAGCACGCGATTATCCCGGGCTGTCGGCGTGTCATGTCGTGGTCACGCGCAAAAACACAGTCAAAACAAGCGCAGAATTAATCAAAACCGTTTCAAAATAAACTAACATGTTTGAGAATAATCAAGCGTTCAGCGCATTAATTAGCAGAAACTCGTGAAAGTCATTAAAATCTTGTAATTTGATCGCATGTCGTCGTGGCCACGCGCAGCAAAGGCTTTGGCTCCACGTGTGTGTCGCTTTGCCTCCATGTGCGTGGCGGTTTCCCACCAGTTGTGTCTTAGCACAGGTGTCACAACGTATTATGGATTGCTAAACACAAGATAAACACAGAATAAAACAAGTTAAGCACAAGGAAAACACCGGCGAAACACTGCTTCGGACTTCCACAGCTTTCACGTTGAGTAATTACAGCAGAGTATACCAAGGCTACTGTACCAAATTTTCTTTTACGGCGTGCATGGATAAAGTGCCTCTTTTTTGTTCAGGGGACAGGCCTCGCGTGTCGGATGACACGGCGGAGCAGATACTGGTAGCTCGTCAGACCTCGACTTGTCGGACAGCGACGATGACACTATCGCTGATCCGAGCTCTTCTGCGCTCGTTTAGGGCCAGAAATTAGAACCCACTTCGTATTTTATTAGAACCCACTTCGTACCGTAAAATGGTGATTATAAATGGTTTTTCCAGCATTGGAAAACATTTTCTTCTGTAAAGTAGCTTGTGTTACTGCAAGCCCACTACTTCACAATTCACCATAGAGTTCCAGTGTCCAATAGATTGGACATCATGCCATACTAAAACCATGGACATTACTGAAATAATAAGCGTCACTTTTTATCTTTGTTGTCTACACATCATATCTTGAAAGTTTCAGGAAAATCTATGAACCTAAATCCAACCCGGAAGTCAGGAGGATATATTAAACAAAATAAGCGAATGCGTAATTTTCTGTCGCGTAGGCTCACCATAAAAAATAATTTTATGTCTCGTAGAAGGTGTAGTAAACTCAGTAATGTTCATTTTCTTCTGTACTCTCGTAAGCAGGTCGAACGGGCTGGCAATGTCATGTGACGACGCTTTTTGAACTACTACAATAAATCTTTATATTAACGTTACTTATGTTCAATTTATTTAAAAAACGTGTAAACAATACGTTTTCACTTTATATTTCGCGATACATCAGTTTTTTTGGCCTATATTGTTCCAAATAGCTCCACGCTTTCGGTAGCGTCGTCCAGAAGGAAACACTAAAAGGAGATCATCGGCGCCGTGTGTCTGCTGCGCAACACCTCTTCATTCAAATGTCCTTCAACTTGGTAAAAGACCGCTTGGGTAAAAGTGTTCTTGCGTGACGTGTGACAGAGGTATAATACATCTCACGAAATCTGACTTGCATTCTTGAGGGCATCAACCATTCATCTGTCGCGCAACAGTGCTACCTAGGTAGTGGAAAACACTGCGCATCACAAGCTCTCCGAGAAGTGGTAATAGTACATTTATTTCGGAGGCCAGAACAAGCAATGCTGCAGTGGGTTAAGGAACGTCCCTTCTCTCGAATTTCATAGTCGCATGTGTGTGCACCTCCATGGAGACTGCGTCGACAAGAGCCCAAGAGATTACCATATTCGGTGGATCTGCTTTATTGTATAAGTGATTTTCACCTTGCTGTGAATGGGCTCGGAGACTCTGACGTCATCTGAATGACGAACCCATCAACGCGCGTCGTTCAAGTGCTGGTCGTGAGTTCAGCGCCACTTGGATGATCTGAGGCATTCTTCATTGTTTTCCCACTTGACCTTTTTTGGGGACTCGAAGGCCTGTCGCTGCAATGCCCAGTTCGCTTGAATTTCGGCGTGAGCTCACAATAATAATGCCACCTATACTGGAGTAAGCTTGTAGCGACAATGAAGTATTGTCCTCCTTGGCTCTCGATTATTGTAAAAACACAGTAATATTCAGTAATTTAGTTTCTTCACACAATATATCTAGACCATTGTATAGTTGGTCAGTTTGTACGAGATATTGGTAGGGTGTCATTACTGGTTATTTAGGCTTGTAGCACGTAAGAAGATATCGCTGATATGTTGGTTACCTGTCCATTTTTCGCCTTGCCTATTTTGCACGCTTGACGTTTTCGCAGGTATTTTTTTTCAGTGTTTCTCGCTATTGTGCCAATGCACACAAATATTTGCATCCATAGCACCTTTAACGCAGCATCTCCACTAAGGCCACTATTTCAATTTACAAAAAATGAATAAAAAATGATGCCAGGAGGCATCAGGTATGCGAGTCATTTGAAATGCAACGCTAATGTCACGTCGGACAGATATATGTTTGGATTTGTCCTGCTTATTGACTGAAACAAAGAAATGTGCCTGTTTTTTACACGACAAACCGAAAAAACCATGATGCACCACGATTGTGTACGTAAGATGCTTTTGAATAATGTATTTCCTAAACGGCGTGAATGACAAAATAAATTCACTCGCCATCCCGGCCCTTCGAAAGTAGAAGTCCAGAGAAGGGGTTAAAGACCACCCCTCAGATTCGTTTACCTTGAATATTAACTTGAAACTCTTAGAATATCTTTTATCAGTTTCGTGATATGTCTGGCAAGATGTGAATGAATCTGTATTTGCGAAACATGAAAGAATGTATCCTGTATCTTAAGACACAAGACACTACTTTCGCCACATCACCGCGCGAAACAATAAACGTTGGTTGAACTCCGCTTCTGAAGGTGCTACTGGTTCTACTATGCCACCTGAATAAAACTGAAGGCAGCGACATTATTTTATCTTTCCGCCAGAGCCATCCAGCGACTGCAGGCGATGAGGTCTCTGAGTCCCTATCGGAGGAGCAGAGTCCTGTAGTAGCGCGCGCTCCGTCTCGAGATAAACAAGAGGGCGAACGTCTGCGCGCAGATGACCTTTTGTTTTCTTTATTTTTTCAACGAAGCTGTCTTTGGCTAGGATCCGGGGATTTTCGCGTCCATCGCGTCGACAGAAAACCCAGATGGCCGACCCCGGCGGCAGTTCAGTGCCAAGAGAAATGGCTTATACTCAGGCAGAGACATGAAGCAAACATACACAACACCTTTCGTTTCAATACGAAACTTAACAATAAAAAGCCGCCAACCCACAGGATAGATGGCGATGCGCGCGCACTTGCACGATGATCAACGTACGTTGCCGCCGCTGCCTTGCCGGTGGTCGTCGTCGGAAACTTCAACGTAGACATCTCAAAACCTGAAACAAAGCCGTGCTTCACCCACTTCCTGGATGAGTTTCACCTCGGTTACTTCATCGATCCGACTCAATCAAATACCCTACATGGATCATGCATCTATTTAACTTTGGCCAAAGATATTTCTCAAATAAGAGCGGAAAACATCATAGCGACTGCAAATCATGTATAACAGTCATTTCAAAGTAATAAATAAAATAAAGGCTCCTGTAAAAAGCATTGAAACGTGTGTTCGTGCCATATATAAGGTAGAAGAGCAATGTGCGTAATGAGCACACATCATGGCATCGGTGTTTAAAAAGTTGCTCTTCATTAGGCGCAACATAGCTACAGCTTCACTTACTGTCCACATTCGCAGGAGTAGAATAGCAGTGATTTTTTTTACGGAAAGGCAAATCTCCACAGTGGTATTTTCGCCATCGTGTGGATGCTTCTTATTGACGATCTTTTATTATAGATCGCGGCCCGCTAACTCGTCGCCAAGAAGAGCAGCCACTCCCATCAATTATAAAAGCGATAACGAAAAACGGCTGACAGTGAAGGGTATAGAGGGCTTTCATGTTGTCTGATTATGATCGTGCGCTGCTATCTTGAAGCCCCGAAGAATTCCTGGGACCCTAGCCATAGACAGCTTCGAAGTAATATATATATATATATATATATATGTGTGTGTGTGTGTGTGTTGGTGTGTATGTGTGTGGTGTCTGTGAACGAGACGAAAAGAGAACCGAGGGGGCCCGATTTTTTTAATAAACATATCAGAAGAAGTCAACAAAGAAGAACACCAGGGACAGCACAGGGAAATTAATTGTGTGTCTGTGAACGAGACGAAAGAGAACCGAGGGGCCCGATTTTTTTCATAAACATATCATAAGAAGTCAACAAAGAATAACACCAGGGACAGCACAGGGGAAATTACTTGTACTTGGTAATTGAATTAAAGAAATGAGGAATTAATGAAAGTGAAAATGGATGAAAAAACAACTGTGCGCAGGTAGGGAACGAACCCACGTCTTCGCATTACGCGTGCGATGCTCTCACCATTGAGCTACCGCGGAACCATTTTCCCATCCACTTTCTGGGGTATATGTTGGCTTCTTATGATATGCTTATATATATATATATATATATATATATATATATATATTGTTAACTGTTGCTCAAACAATTAACTTCTGTCCATGTAAAAAATATATTCTGCAATATGTATTATTTCATACACGAAGGAAGTTGCCAACAGACAGACAGACAAAGAACTTTCATGAAGGTCCTGAGAAGCTCCGTTGCCCCCTCTCAGGGAGGCGACGAAGCCGCGGGCCGCACCTACATCAGGATGGGGAGACCAAGCTCCAGCGCCGCATCGTGGGCTCTCTGGACAGCCCTAAATTGACGTGACTGGTCGGAGCTCCGTAGGGCAGAGCTCCACTCCTCTGCAGTGCATCGATGCGGGCCCCTCTGTAACGAGGGGCATCCCGAGAGCACGTGGTCTAAAGTATTATATTGTCCACAGCTAGGGCAGTCTGGACTAAAGCAGTCTGGATTGATGTAGTGAAATAAATTTCGTTTGGGATATGATCCCGTCTGAAGCATGCGTAGTGTGACAGTTTGAGGTCTGGTTAGTGTGCCGTGTGGGGAAGTTGCCAATATCTAAAAAAAATGAGCACCGATTTATTTAATCTACACTCGGCGTTCTGTAATATTACAGAAATATTTTCACATATGAAATACTCTATACCTCTTTCTTTTTTCTTACTATATTGTAGTTATGCTTTTATACGAGTGCACACTTCTCCGTTACCAAACCACCCTATAACAGTTGGATTTGCACCCGATTTCTCGAAGACGTGAACGCAATTATTGTAGGTACAAGTCAACAACCTAAGCGCGCGAACAAAAGTAATGGTGGTCTTCATTTTAACAAAAGACGCAGTAATTTTGCCCCCTTCCAAAGAAATCACCGAAATAGCCCTCCTTGTTTTTATTTAGGCGAGAATTTAACAGAACATGCCACGCAGATTTTCTGGCACTAGTAGTTCAGATGTTTTAAAGTTGTTTTCGCGGTCTTTAGCAGAAAAATACCACGTTGCCTGAAGTATCAATGATGTGTGTGCGGTGTTGATATAGGATGTTCGCCGTGCCCTAGCATAATTTGTTGAACTTATCTGTTGGGAAACGGTATGGATATAAATATGTCGAGTGAGCAGCCTAATGTCAGCTTACCGCGTGTTGTTCGTTAGGTCTTGTTGACTGGGCCAGAAACTTAGGACAGCAAGAAAAAAAGTTAATGAATTTTCACTAGCAATAACTTAGCACATAATTCTCTTCAATGTAATCGCCATGGAAGTCAAACCATTTCTTCACCAGTTTATTGCATTGTTCGTAGCAGCTCTGAAACTCATCAAATACTTGCTTTGTGTGGCCTCTGCGATGGTATTTCCAGTACACGGCATCTGGCAAATGGTATTCCATTGTTTGGATTTGCTTCTTTGTCGGAAGGAAGGCACATAAAACCACAGGGAGCTCATTCCAATAAGTAATGTATGGTGGGCCAAGCTGGCACGTACATTACAGACTAAATCCCATGCCACACACAGACAATCAGTTTGAGTTAAGGCACTCTCATCATGTACAAACCAGTCATCCATTATCATCTAAACAATACTATGCGCACGAGCGTTCTGT
Organism: Dermacentor silvarum; assembly: GCF_013339745.2. NCBI lineage: Eukaryota > Metazoa > Arthropoda > Arachnida > Ixodida > Ixodidae > Dermacentor > Dermacentor silvarum. The sequence continues at coordinate 86,880,799 of NC_051162.1, forward strand.
GAATACGAGAACAGATTTGCCGCCGAATACCGCACATAACTCACGATTAGCGGCAGTAGCATGAGCACAGTTCATTAAACTTTCAACGAAACTAAAGCGACATACGACAATGGCGTCGCCATGACAGGTGACATTCAACATTTACCTATACACATCAGCAGGAGAATTCAGCAATACAACTACAGTGGGCTCTAATGAGCGCCTCCCTCTCCCCGCTCCGCCGCCTGCATACCCACTGTGTAGCGTTGGCAGAATATATTTTCTGCAGAAGCAACTACAATAGTGTGGTCGCCAGCAAGGGAAGCGCTGATACCGGAATTACATTTCTGAAAGCTGTCGTACCCAACGTACCCAACAGTGAAATTGTTTTGCTGCACATTTTTATATGAATCGAGATCGAAAACACATTTCCTCTATAAATTTTTCTGCGGATATGACGACAGCGATATTATCCATCCATGCAGCAACACAACTCGTGATCTATTCATCTTCATTGCACCACGCGAAAGCTACAGTGCTGGCGATCTGAATTGCAGCCCACCCGATGTGTGACTTCCTCTGTCATATCTGAATGGTCTAGTATTCGGACACAAAGGCTATGTAGTTTCCTGAGTAGACAAGCTAGGTGAACGCCATTATAAAAGCCTTTCCATAATAAATGTTAATTTATACCCCCCGTTACTCTGCAGTTTCAGTAGGTTATTTGCTTAGGATTGACAGCTATTGGTAATTTGTGATTGCCGAATTCTATGAACTGACGTAAGTAGTTCAATAAAATTACCGGAATTCCTATATTAATAGTAAGCGTTGCTTTATTACTTGCGAGGCTTTTGTTCAAGCTCCTTACAACAGGTATGGCATGGATCATACTGCTAGTTCAGCCTTTTCATTAGAAGTCGTTGATTGGCAAACTACACGCCATTCAAGGTTTCTATATTTCAACATATTTGCGCAGCTATGTGGTTGGCAATCCTTTATATCTCCTTTAGCAAATCTCCGTAAACTACATAGCAACACTCAGCCGTCAACTTCAGGTTTATTTCAAGCTTATAAGTGATGGAATAAGATATTCTGTGCAACAGGGAACAGAAAATATATTGTGCGTACCGACACATTCACGATTGACTAGTGTCCAAATATGTCGGCTGCTTAAGGGCATACTCATGGGAAACGGTTTGCTTTAAAAGTTTGAACAAAGAAAATTTTTATATTTGTGATGCATGTTTACGTCTTGTAGCCATATGCAAATATTTGGAAAAATACCTTAATAATAAATATCTTCACGTCTCGCTCCGGTTTCTCTCGCCATCATTTGTTTTTTACCATGCACTAAATATACGAACTTGTCTAGCTTTTTCTTCTACTGGTCCGTCTATTGCGCTGGAATAATTAGTTTTGACGCATAGATTTCTTACATACTTGAAAATTTGGACTCTAGATTTGTTTATTCCACAACCCCATATCTTGCTTGAGACACAAACCTACACAAGCATTGCCTGGCATTACAAACAAAATGATTGGCATTTAAATGCTCAGAGTGTGCGCTTCCTCATATACCTTTCCGTTCCTCTGCAATTGGCTAAGCTGCTTGCTATCCGCTTTCCATTCCTTAAGAAAATGTAAGGCTGCGGGGAATACACGAGAAATTCTTTGAAAAAAGAAAGAAACCTTGGTGGGAGTCTCCTTTTTCCAATGACAAACATCAGATAGTGAAGAGGGAACACTCTTTGAATTAAGCACTCAAGGTGCACGATTAAAATATTTCTCATTTTTCCATCACTGATTCTCCGAGCACGCTGTGATTGCATAAGAAAATATTTGCATTTTAGGCGACATGGTAGCTGAAAACTGTTCAGTATTATTATCATAGCATTAGAGTAGCCTACCTTTATTGGACGCATTTAGCTGGCATATTATACCCATCGGTGGCTGAATGAAATTATGAATATCGCCTCATGCCGTCATCGTCACCCGGCCGTCTAAATTGTCGTCGATGTCGTGGCGCCATTGTTATCGTAGTTATAGTGTCGGTGTTTAGAGCAGTTGACCTGCTTCTGTAAAGTATACATCTTTCTTTCACAATAACATGAGGTGAAAGGTGATGATAAGTGAAAAAAGCAAGAATACATTATCGGCGCAATTTATATTTCATAAGAGCTATTATAGGCAATGCGGGAGATGGAAATTCAAGACGATGAGCAACCCGAGAACAAGGTGAGAGCAGGAGCCAACGTTTAGACAAGTGGACTTCTCTTCTTGAGGGCGACATATGCTCTCATCTGTCGCGCTGAAGATGCCAAGTCCACTTGTCGAAACGTTGGCTCCTGCTCTCACCTTGTTCTCGTGTTACACATCATCAGACCTATTCGTTGTGCATTACATGTGGTGGCAGAAAAGACACCAAGGCATGAGAGCTAAACGCTGCGCATGTTTGGACCAGTTTCGGTAGTGAACACGCCCTTAAAGTTCACCCTGCCGTGAACGTTCAAAAAGCTTTCCGCAAGGTTCCGCAAGGTACACGTAGGTTTTTTTTTTCGTGCTCATGAGTGGCATTTCCCTGCATTGTTGAAACAGTACTGCAATAAATAAGATTAAATTGACGCAAGTGTGGGTGCGTCAGAATTACTGTTGACGAATAACATCCGCTAATGACCACAGGCGCTACATAGTCTAAAATTGTTACGTCAATCGTTGGTAGAATGCTGAGACCGGATTTATTCCGTTTAAATAAAATTATAGAGTTTACGAGCCAAAACCACGATATCATTATGATGCACGCCGTAGTGGGTAACTCCGGAACAATTTGGACCACCAGAAGTTCTTTAACGTGCACCTAAGTCTAAGTACATGGGTGTTCTCTTTTTATATTTATATACTCGTCAGAGGGCCATACGCAATTAGGTCGTTTGATGAGCACGTACTAAAACGTCACAGGCCTGCGCGCCACACGCACAACAGTCACAGCGTAAAGTGGTTGAGCAGCGCAAGGGTAGCTCCAATTTCGGCACCACGCACAGCAGGGTCTTCTGGCAAAGTGTCTTCGCCTCGATTTTGACGAGAACGATCTGAACTGCATTCGCAACTTTTTCTTTTATTCTTCTTTTATATTCATTCTCCCATACGCGCTAATGTAGTTACACCTGTTTACTAGGGCTCTGAACATGGCGCTTCACCGCTACTGTACCTTTGACTTTGCTATAGCTGTCACTATAGCATCGTTCCTAAGCATGTATGTATTTTTTTCGTCTTAAACCAATTTTTCAGCGTTGAGGATATGCTCTTTCCTAAGCTTGGTACAAATTCCACCGGTACGAAAGGGAACCGTGCAATAGAACAGGCTTATGAGGAAAAAAACAGAGAAGTGCGCGCGCAATGCACCACGCTCTATATTCGGGCCTTGCGACGTGTTTTTCAGGAGCCAGCTGCCTCAATAAACCCGGCCAGTTCCTTTACGAAATACGTAAAATAGTAGGATCCCCCAGTAGTAGTATGATCCATAAAGGCATATCGAGGGGAACTCAATACCTGCTAATAAATGGTGCTCGGTAGTATAGTGTCAATACATCATCTGTATTCCCGAGTGGGTAGTTTTGCGACCCTTGCTATTCTTAGTTTGTATCAAACAGAGTACTTTTTAAATTCAAAGTACTATGCGGTACTAGGCCTATGACTGTGTCGTTTCTAGGAATGTGAAGGATGTATCAGATGTCTCCTTTTTGAACATGAGAAACAGTATGCTACGTTGGTAAAAAAACAAAAATACATCTGAATACTCAACAGTATAACTTGTCTTGTTTACAAGCAAGCAGTAGTCTGTCAGGTCCACTCCATTTTATTGAAAGTGATCTGAATAAATGGCCACGTCAATATATTCATGTATTTTTTCCCAAAAATACACCCTGGTGTAAACGAAACAAACAGTTATCTAAGAACGCGTATATAATGCCCAACTTTATCTGGCGAAACTTCCACGTACGGTAGAATACGAAAGACGGTAATGTTCTGTGATTGACAAATGCTGGACCCTTTCTGCCGTATGCAATCCGCGCTAAAGCAGGTCATCTAACGCTATAGCGCATTTAAAATAGCATAGCCGCACGATAATTAGCAATTACCACGTTTACTGCTGCAGTATTGCATCTGTCAGTCGAAGCTTAGGTTGGTGAGCTCATCAACAATGGCGGTTATAGCTAAAACATCAGTTTCTATTACCCAAATACTTTACTAGGTGAAAGTTTAGTGAGGAGCGACATATGCTAGAGATTTACTGTTTATTTGAACGTCGTGTCCACGCAGTAAACTTAGAGAAATGCCATGGCGCATGGGTGTTTTGTCTTACATTTGACGATCATTTACTTAAACAACTTAGTTTTAAAGAGCCGTCCGCCTTTGCTATTATTTATGATTGTTGAGTCTTAATATGTATACATGGTTTCCTGTGGCATCTCCTTTGAACACCACTGCAAGAATGCTCTCATTATACACAGTTGGTAATTTGCATAATTAGATAATATAAATCGACCAAGCTAAAATGAAAATGAGGAAATAAATAAGTAGGCATCACGACGATTGTATGACAATCTGTGCATGAACACTATATTACGACGAGCATGACAAGAGTAGCTGGAAGAATGACAGTACCACAAACATGAGCACATACTTAACCACTGAACACAGGGCGTCTTGCAGCCACCTTGGCCGAATAAATTCATACTCATTGTGATAACTTTTTCAACTGGTTAATAATGCAAAAAATATACGCAAGTCTAACAAACACGTGGTTGCATTCCTAATATATCTGCATTATCGCGAAAATAGTTATGAAAACTACATCAACACCGTCTCTGGGGTTTTTCGAACCATCTATGGCGCGATCTCTTGGTTTATTCCCTGTTTTTACCCCTTGACGAAATAACGCCTAAATTATTCTGAACAACTATTCTTTCAGTGCAGATAACTAAGGGTTGTGCTCCGCATGGGCACACTGAAAAATAACTAAATTATCGAGGACATGATCTCATCATCGTCAAGACCTGTACGCCTAAGTAAATGATAAGTTTTAGTTGACACGTTTGTGCAGCTATCCCCAATGCCGCTATTAGAAATAATAACAAAGCCAGAATTAAAGTGTGTGAACAAAACTCTTCCTTTTAACACCTGACTTCTTTGTCTGCTATAAAATGAAGAACGTGCAGAAGAAAAAAGGAGGTAGGTGGATACTACACCTACGCTTTCCAAGTATATTTACGTAAGAATAATCAAAATGTTCTTGTGGTATGCAGATCACAATGACGTTTAGAATCAACATGTTTTATTTTCGTAGAACGCTACTTGGGATACTGTATCGACGTTAAGGCGTAAACATCCGATCTCATTGTTAATACTAAGGAAGGACTGGTATAAATAGCGAAGCTGCAACTTGCCAAGCATTCTTTGACCGGTGTAAGTTCCAAAGCACTGAGAATGAAACTCCATCTTGTTTTCCTTGTTCTTGGAGTCGCTCACTGCACGATTCAAGCAGAGAACCAGAAAGGTACGGCAAAGGTACCTGCTTGGGCCAAGGAAGACGTATTTGGTATATATCAAGACGCCTGGCAGGTAAAACGATTTTACCCTTCTCATACTTTCTGCATAGAGAAGATTGTTATGTGGGTAGAGTCTAGAAAAAGAAGGTGTGATAAGACCTATCGTGGCTTTCTTTTAATTACGTGCGTTCTGTAAGATATCCGTTCTGCATATTCTATACTCGCACACCTTACCACTTGTATACTTTAAAGCCAAATAGTTTAACTTGCAGGAAAACACCTATGCGAGTGTCAGTAAATCCGGTGTTTAGTAAGTGTAATTCAACGCTGAAATTGATGCAATCCCGTAATCTTCAACTTAGTTGCACTATATGCTCCTGAGGTCCGAATACAGCTATGCCACATAACCGTTCTTCAAGGTGGTTTTTATTATCTACTGTTATGTGAGGAACGTAAAAAAGATATTTTAAAATTTAAACACCAGGGTTAAATGACAAAACCTGCGTCCCCATGCACATGAAAAAAAATAAACATTTCCGCATGTAGGCTATCGTAAAAACTGCATTTTATTGGCTTAATGACGAGATGAAAATGGAACTACGTGTATAGCAATGCCATCAAAAAGCCGCGTCTCGTATTTTCACGGAATCTGATTGATTTCAAAACACACCACAAGGTTGCTAGTTAAGAGGTCTAGATAAATTTATTGTCATATTTCTCGATACCGGAAGACAAGAATATAGAACTAAAGCACCGTAGTTCATGTTAAAAATGAATGCTTTGCGCAATCACTCCCGAATATTTTTCGAAAAAAGCTAAAATCTGTGTGCAATGTATTCTGAAAGCATTCTTAGGAGGATACAACAATCCCTCGTGAATACGTGCCGAAATAGGTGTCTTAGTTTTTGAACATTTTCTGTGCAAGAGACTAAGTATATTAAGGGTTTGCTGCGTTTTTCCAAAGCTGCAATGTAATACCCGCTGCGGTGTCCTAGCGGCTGGGGTATCGCGGCTCTCAACGCGAGGTCAGGGCATGGAATTCCGACAGCGGCAGCCGCAAGTCGATCGCGACAAAATGCCACAACGCCCATGTCCCGTGCATTAGGGGCACGTTAAAGATCCACTGATGGTCAAAATTAATCTTGAGTCCCTCGCTACTACGTGCCTCATAATGAAACTGTTGCTTTGGCACATAAAACTCCAGAATAGGATAGGATAGGAATAAACTTTATTTGTCTTACGGTTGTGGCTGTTGGTGCCCTGGGCTAGCCTGCCAGGGGTTCATCGCCGGAGAAAAATCTTTCGAAATGCTCGGCAATGGCCCTGGCCCGCTGGGCGGCCCACTCCTGGTCCTCGGGTGCCTCGCTGAGGAGGGTGGCTTGCCATCTCTGAGCGAGGCGCCCGCCTTCAGAGGGTCCTGCTGTTGTCTTCTCCCTTCGTCTTGGTGCTTCTTGCTCATGGCGTGGACATTCCCAAAGCATATGCGCCATATCAGCCCGTTCGTGCTCGCACCAGGGGCTGCCGGGCGATGGGTGCAGCGCGAGCCACAGGCAGTGCAGGTGGTAGGGGTTGGTGAATGTGCCTGTCTGCAACCGCCTCAGGTCGACTGCCTAGGACCTGACCAGCCGCCCGTGGGGTTGTGGATATTTCTTACGTTCTTTCTTGTAGTGACCAAGAACCTCTCGGTACGAGGCCCGAAACTCCTCGATATCGCAGTTGGCGTCCCCATGGCCCCCAGCTCCCTCCGCCGCGATTTGGGTTGTGTTGTAACTCCTCCGTTCGGGTGCCGCACAACAACGGCGGCGGTTGCCCTCTGGGGGATCGTGTCGCGGCGGGTAAGCTGCTTGGCGGCGAGATGGGCGCGCTCGTTGTGATTGAGCGGGATGCCGGTGTGTCTACGGCCGTAAGTATTGTTGTTGTCGTTGTTGTCGTGGCTGTTGTCTGTGGTGGTGCCAAGCTCCCCGACGTGCCCGGAGAACCATTTGAGGGCCTTGCTCGTAATCGTGCCAGACATGAAGTCTGGCGTTGAGCATGCGTGCCACATCCTAGGGGCACCCAACCTTTGCTGTAGTTCCGGATCGCTGATTTGAAGTCGCTAATGATCAGGCTATCCTCCGTACTTCCGTGGATACCGCGAGGGCTACGGCCATCCCCTCCGCTGCTTCGGCCGACGGCAGCTTCGCTGATGCCGTGATTCGGATCCTTCCCTTCCTATCTACAACTGCCATGGAGAAGCCGGGCGCCGCCGCCATCGGCCGGCCCTGTTGTTGATGTTGCCGCTTTTCCTGCTGCTGTTTTTGTAGTAGTAGTAGTAGTGATGGTGGTGTTTTCATCCCCGGTTCGTCTCGCACATTCTGTTGTAGTGGCGGTTGAGGTCGTCGTCCCTCGTCGCCATCAACGTTATACCGGCGGGCCGCGAGTACCTGGCTGCTTCGACGAAGAGGACGCCTTCTCGTCTTCCGTGCTCCTCGAGGATTGCTACCGCATTGTATTTACGTCGTTGCACGTCATGCGCCGGGTGCACGTTCTTCGGCATATTTTCCGTCTTTATGGCGTTCCTGACTTCCGGTAATAGTGTTTCCTTCAGTCCCCGTGCCTCGTGATATCGAATCCCGAGCAGGTCGAAGATTCGTCTTCCTGTTCTGGTGCCCGACAGCCTCTCCAGCTGCGCGATTCTCTTCGCCTATGCACCTCGGTGACCTCCTCGAGCGTTTTGTGTACGCCCAACACGAAGAGCCTGTGAGTTGGCGTGTACTGTGGTATCCTCAGGGCGGTTTTGCTCCTGTTGCAGTCGGCGCACGCGGCGACGTACACTGTAAAAAAAATTTCTTCAGTTTACGGTGAAAGTTGAAGGTAAAACGTTGCCGGACACTTTTCCGTAAATTAAAAACAGCGTTTCCGTCAAACGAATAGTCTGTAAAAATTTTTGCGTTGAATGGAAAACGGAGAGTTCCGTCAAATGGAAAACGGTGATTTCCGTCGAATGGAAAACGGAGAGTTCCGTCGAATGGAAAACGGTGATTTCCGTCGAATGGAAAATGGTTATTTCCGTAGTTGTGATCACGGAATTGTCTGTATTTTCCAAATACAAAACGGTGAGCTCCGCAGAACGGAAATTCTGTAAATTGAGCACCATACTTTCCTAATTAAAAACGGACGGACCGTAGTGAGGAAAGGTATGCATATAAAACACACAAAAAGAACAGAAAGGAAGACAGAAACACCTTTTTTTTGTTCTTCTTGTGTCCATGTCTTCGATGCTTGCGTGCCTGTACCATGAATCCGTACGAACCTGTTCAGCTTTATCTTGCTTCGTATCAACAGGTGCAAAATTTGTTTTGTAAATGATGATGCGGGTGTATATCTCAAGCAAGTGAGAAAATTGTTTGTTTCATTGAAATAAGTTATACCAAGTTGTACATTACAACATGGCTAACTCACATCAGATATAGCTTGAAATGGGGCAGAAATCAATGCACATAAGTGGACATACAACACACTGAAAATGCTGTGTGTGCACGTTTCGTCCTTGTGTAACTGTCTTCGACACCGCTTCATCTTCGTGTCAGTGTTGCCATGTTGCATTTGAGTTCTGTACATGACGTGTACAAAGCATTCATACAAATTCGTGCCCAAAAAGCAGCAAGCCACCTGAATCTGAACGAAACTGCGTGTTTATTGTCCTTTACTGAAAAAAACTTGCAAGATAAGACACTAGAAATGGGCTGACTAGAAGGATTGGTTGAGAATCGGAATGACTGGTTGCTTGCAGATGCCTCCTGCCTTTGCCTGAAAAGGAAAAAGAACAATCAATTAACACTCTTTATTAGTAGTAAAATCTCGTTACAAGAGACACTCGGTTACGAGAGACATTTCAAAATGGTTTGGTTGGTTTTCCTATGTTCGCCATGTTAACAACATTGCATACAAGAGACATGGTTACAAGAGACACTCGGTTACTAAGGACAACTTTTTTTATGTCCCTAGAGCCAATTCTTCACTATTTATAAGAGACACAACCCAGACACGCTCACGTAATGCGGCTAACGTCGTACTAACCGGTATGCGCTGCAATTTTCACTCCGTTGGCTCTATTTTGTTTCGTTCCGCAGCCGGCTGTCATTCCTCACATGGTTGAGACTACCAATTTCACTGAATTTTCTGCCATTATGCTTCTATAATCGTCGCGCTCCCACACCGACTCTGTGACAGAGTACCATTTAGTTGGATTTCTGTCACAGCGTATACGGTGCTGGTCGCATTGTATGCCGGTAATCAAACTCCGGAGCCATAACCATGTTTCCATGAGACAGCTCTGTTCGCATCAAAGATGAGTTTAAGCACACTTTGGTGCTCATGTATAATAAAGTGGTCTAGTCCGACTCCTCAGTGTTTTTAGAATTTTGGCTACAAGAGACCTTGGTTAAAAGAGACATGTTTCCCGAGTCCCTTGGGTGCCTCTTGTAACAAGGTTTACTGTACCACCATCATCACTGTTTTTAGTCAGATACATCAACAATAAATGATTTCCAAGTCACAAATGTAACTACCAGTGCTCTAAAAAAATGTCATACTCTGCCTTGTTGGTATATGTTCCTAGCCTTATAACATGAAAAACTTCAGATGAAATCTACCCAAGTTATTTGATGGCTCACTTGGAACAGGCAAAACTCTCATGTGCACATTGACAGTCAGAGATTACATTTTCTGCATGTAGGTAGAGCTAGCACGACCCCCACCATACTGCGGACCATGGCTTTCAACTTTCACTGCTCTAATAGAAAACCTTGCAGATTCCACTGTTTTCCCAAAACAATGAAGCACACTTAAACGAGCTCAAAACACTCATGTTGTACAATTCCGATGCAAAACAACCAAGCCAGAGTAGCAACAATATGAAGAAAGCATGCCTTGCAATACAACCATGTGTGCCTTTCAGCCTCTTTCAGATTTGGTTGGTTTTTGTCATGAAAGTATCAATGTGCAATATACTTTTTACTTAAGCATTGATAATTGAAAGTTATGGTCGTCAGTGCGTCAACATACTATCTCCACCCCCTTAAAAAGTTATAATTATAGACACACCACCCAAGGTCAATCCACATAAGTCGCTGTGTTCCCCCAAAAATTTGCCGTTTTGTCAGTCTGTGCTTTTCGAAGTAACCTGTAGCACTTTCGCGACGTAAATGAACCTGCAACAAGTACACATGGACCCCATATGTGGCAGCTACAGGCAGTACCTTTATTCTGTCCATTCCTTGACTTGCAACCCCAGAACCAAAACAAATAATGCAACATGTCGTTCCAGACAGCATTACTTGGGTGACGAGCTTAATTTGGGAATTCCGCCTCTCCTAAAGAAATTTTAAAGTAAAGCTCAAACTAAAGCAATGTCCAAATATGAGCGCTTCTCGTGGATTTTGAGAGTCAACGAGGGCAGAGCTATTTGCCCAAATGTCTGCGACTTCAATGGCAACAGGATGGCCAAATTCCGTGCTGTTAATAGATGCAGAGAAAAACACACTGAACTTAAAACATGTGCAATGATGTGTTTTCAAAGTTTTACTTTATATCGTAGCAGGGATACTCCATGGTAATAAGATGGAATTCATGCTATTTGCCTGCAGTCTGTGCCAAAATATTCTTAGAGCCATAGCCACAACACTTTTTCTTTGGGATTAATCAAAATACGGATTTGGCAGAATCCAGAAAGAAATGCTTCCAACTGAACAGGTGCTTCTATATTTTATTTTCAAAGACAATTCTTTTTCTTGCAAAACTAACAATGAGGGTAGCTATAGGGGCTTGTTTGTATGACATCTTTTATTTTATTGCAGCGCAAGGCTGAACAACAGGTACAACAGAAAGGCACATTTGACATGCACACAGTGTTAACTTCCACATCAGATTTATTTCCTGTTCTCGTCACTATATATAGCCTCGAAACGTCCTGCTCTGTCTCGAATAGCCCCTTCTGAACAACAGCGTACAACCAGAACAGGCAACTAGTGACCATGTGCGTTTGAGCAACCAGGACAAGCTTTTCGAGGATAGGTTAACTTCCATGCATGCGAAAAATCGATAATTTAAAGCAAAGAGGATCCTCTTTCACGTCA
>NC_051162.1:86892539-86936750 GCF_013339745.2 Dermacentor silvarum
TGAGGAGCAGGAGCCAACGTTTAGACAAGTGGACTTCTCTTCTTGAAGGCGACATATGCTCTCATCTGTCGCGCTGAAGATGCCAAGTCCACTTGTCGAAACGTTGGCTCCTGCTCTCACCTTGTTCTCGTGTTACACATCATCAGACCTATTCATTGTGCATTACATGTGGTGGCAGAAAAGACACCAAGGCATGAGAGCTAAACGCTGCGCATGTTTGGACCAGTTTCGGTAGTGAACACGCCCTTAAAGTTCACCCTGCCGTGAACGTTCAAAAAGCTTTCCGCAAGGTTCCGCAAGGTACACGTAGGTTTTTTTTTCGTGCTCATGAGTGGCATTTCCCTGCATTGTTGAAACAGTACTGCAATAAATAAGATTAAATTGACGCAAGTGTGGGTGCGTCAGAATTACTGTTGACGAATAACATCCGCTAATGACCACAGGCGCTACATAGTCTAAAATTGTTACGTCAATCGTTGGTAGAATGCTGAGACCGGATTTATTCCGTTTAAATAAAATTATAGAGTTTACGAGCCAAAACCACGATATCATTATGATGCACGCCGTAGTGGGTAACTCCGGAACAATTTGGACCACCAGATGTTCTTTAACGTGCACCTAAGTCTAAGTACATGGGTGTTCTCTTTTTATATTTATATGCTCGTCAGAGGGCCATACGCAATTAGGTCGTTTGATGAGCACGTACTAAAACGTCACAGGCCTGCGCGCCACACGCACAACAGTCACAGCGTAAAGTGGTTGAGCAGCGCAAGGGTAGCTCCAATTTCGGCACCACGCACAGCAGAGTCTTCTGGCAAAGTGTCTTCGCCTCGATTTTGACGAGAACGATCTGAACTGTCTGCCCGGGGTCGACAGCAAGCTGCGGCTTGTAATGCTCTCTGCCCAGCGGTCTGCTGATACCGATGATGCCTCGTTGTAGCCGCGCACGTAGCTCTACGATTTGCTCCTTTGGCAGCGGTTCGTACTTTGCGAGGAGACACCATAACGTGTTCCGAAGATGTACCCAGAATACGTGGCGCACATCTAACATCGATATAGCGTTGATTGCGAGCCTCGTCAGAATCACATCTCGTCGTCTGCGCCTCTGCACGCGGCGGTTGCAGGCACCTTAACTAGATGGCTCCACCATACTGGCGGAGGCTCGGGTCGTCTGCGTCTGCGCGCCTTCTTATAGGGCGCGTTTAAAGGGATGTTTTCTGTTGCCTTGTAACAAGCACTTGCGTGGTTCAGTGGTGAAGTATCCGACTCCGGCGTAGCGGGCCTGGGTTCGATCACGGCGGAGACCGGGTACTTTCTATTCGCATTTCCGGCGATAGCGATTACGCGGCGGCGGCGGACACCACCATCGCGAACCTAAACGTCTATTCGAAAGAGCCATAACAGCTTACGCTGTAATAATGTTTCTAGCCAAAAAAAGAACTCTACCTTGGATACATTCTCGGAGAATATTCCAAAGCTATTTTATATTTTCAATTCAAGTTACCGCAGGCTCTGGCTCCAAACGAACTGTAAATTTTGAGCTGTCAGCTTAGCAGATGCGCTTGGTCTGTACAATGGTCTAGATATATTGCGTGAAGAAACTAAATTACTGAATATTACTGTCTTTTTACAATAATCGAGAGCCAAGGAGGACAATACATCATTGTCGCTACAAGCTTACTCCAGTATAGGTGGCATTATTATTTTGAGCTCGCGCCGAAGTTCAAGTGAACTGGGCATTGCAAAGAGAAGCCTTCGCCTTCCCAGAAAATGACAAGTAGGAAAACAATGAAGAATACCTCCGATCATCCTAGTGGCGCTGAACTCACGAGCAGCACTTTAAGGACGCCTGTTGATGGGTTCGTCATTCAGATGAGGTCAGTGTCTCCGAGCCCATTAACAGAAAGGTGACAATCACCTATAGAAGAAAAGAAAACAGATCCGCCGAATATGGTAATTTCCTGGGCTCTTGTCGACGCAGTCTCCATGGAGGTGCACACACACGCGACAATGAAATTCGAGCGAACGGTACGTTCCTTCACCCATGCAGCATTGCTTGATCTGGCCTCCGAAATAAATGTGCAAGTACCACTTCTCTGAGAGTTTGTGATGCGCTGTGTTTTCCACCACCTAGGTAGCACTGTTGTTGCGCGACAGATGAATGGTTGATGCCCTCAAGAACGCAAGCCAGAGTTCATGAGATGTATTAGTTGCGTGGACTTTCGGCAGATGTCAAACGGTATGTCAAAGGCTGCCGTGAATGCCAGTGGCGAAAGCTTCCGTGAAGTCTCCCGGGCTATTGCAACCCGTTTAAAGACCTCATTACCCATTTGACCAAGTCTTCATGTCGTCCTCACGCCATTTCCGAGAAGACGCCATAACCGACGGCAACAAGAGGGTAATTGTCGCTACTGACCATTTAATCCGTAATGCCATGACAAAATCGCTCCCGCGAACCGCGGCTTCCGCGGTAGCGGAGTTCTCCATGTATCATATCGCATTTCAGCATCAATGGGGCCCCGTCCAGCGTACTGACATACAGCAGGCGACGTTCACGGCACTGATCATGGAAGAAATTTTTGAATAAGGCAAAACCAGGCATCTAAAAACGAGTGCTTACCATCCGCAGTCCAACGGACATACAAAGGGCCTAAACAAGATTGTCAAAGACATTACATATCTGTGTTAACGCGCTCAGTATGTGCTCCAAAACGTAAGCCACTGCCACAGCTACCGTCTGTTGAAAAAGAGGAGCGAAGTTTTCCATTACAGAAATGCGCATACCCCCAGGCATTAGGCTGCCTGCTTTCTTCGTGGAGTGACAATACAGTCACCCGGATAGCATCCCGTAAGTCATCAAGCCTTAGTGACGCGTGGTTGGCCATGGCGGATGCTGCCCTAGCTTCGAAAATATTATTGTTTTTAACTCCTGTTTTTTTAATTGTCTTCGATGAAGAGATCGCTGCTCGCTGTGCCAGTGCATAATCGAAGAAAGCTGATGACGGATAACAAGAGGTATGTGTATTGCAAAACTGGCGACGCGCTCTCCACTTTTTTTATCGAGAGCGTCGCTGCAGCCACAGCTCACGTGTTGAGGGTGATAGAACCTCGACGTCAAGCAGAAAACATGGGGTCCCATCTAGTCTTTCATGAACTTCGCGTATAAAACCGCCCTATAAGAAACAACATGCTTCACATCATTTCGCCTCCTGTACAGCCGCGAAGTGCACACGATGCTGGTAGCTATGATTGAGTGTCATGACAGAGAGAACCTAAGAACTGACGCCGAATAATTCGCTGAATGCATTAAAGATGCCGTCCAACTCGCGCCGGTGCACATGGGTCAGCAGCTGCACGGAGATGCACGACGTTGTAATATTCACCACGGCTAAGCGTTCTATAAACCCGAAGAACAAGAAGGGTTGGGACTCGTTTGACGCAGTGCCCTTAGTAAAATGTTGCTGAGCCAGTATTTCGGTCCATACAAAGTTGTGCACCGCATTAGCGACGTGAATTTCGAGGTGGTAATGGACGGTACGGCACAAACCCACCGTATACAATAACTAGCTCTGACGTAGTTCACATCATGCGCACAAAACCGCATTTTATGCATTCGTAACTTTGTCTTTTATTCTTCTTTTATATTTATTCTCCCATATGCGCTAATGTAGTTACCTCTGTTTACAATATTCATCGCGCTTCACCGCTACTGTACTTTTGACTTTGCTATAGCTGTCAGTATAGCATCGTTCTTCAGCATGTATGAATTTTTGTCATCTTAAACCAATTTTACAGCGTTGAGGTGATGCTCTTTCCTAGCAATGGTACAAATTCCACCGGTAAGAAACGGCACAGTGCAATAGAACAGGCTTATGAGGAAAAGAACACAGAAATGTGCGCGCAGCGCACCACGCTCGATTGTCTGGTCTTGCGACGTGTATTTCAGGAGCCAGCTGCCTCAATAAACCCGGCCAGTTCCTTTACGAAATACGTAAAATAGTAGGATCCCCCAGTAGTAGTATGATCCATGACTGCATATCGAAGGGAACTCAATACCAGTTAATAAATGGTGATCGGTAGTATAGTGTCAATATATCATCTGGATTCCCGAGTGGGTAGTTTTGCGACCCTTACTATTCTTAGTTTCTATCGGAGTTTTTTTATAATTGAAAGGACTATGCGGTACTAGGCCAATGACTGTGTCGTTTTTAGGAATATGAAGGATGTATCAGATGTCTCCTTTTTAGAACAGAAGAAACAGTAGGCTACTTTGGTAAAAAACATGAAAATACATCTCAATACTCAACAGTACGACTTGTCTTGTTTACAGGCGAGCGGTCGTCTGTTAGGTCCACTATAATTTATTGGAAGTGCTCGAGGAAAATGTCCACTTCAACATATTCGTGAATTTTTTTCAAAAAATACACCCCGGAGTAAACAAATCAAACACGTATCTACGAACGCGTGTATAATGCCTAACTTTATCCGACGAAACTTCAACGTACGCTAGAAAACGAAAGACAGTCATGTTCGGAAATTGACAAAGGTATGCTTCAGCGGTATGCGATCCGCGTTAAAGCAGGTCATCTTCCGCTATAGCGCGTTTAAAAAAGCATAGCCGCACTATAATTAGCAATTACCACGTTTAAGGCGGCAGTATTGCATCTGTCAGTCGAAGCTTAGGTTGGTGAGCTCATCAACAAATGCGGGTAAAGGTAAAACCTCAGTTTCTATGACCCAAATACCTTACTAGGTGACAGTTCACTTAGGAGCCATGTATGCTAGCCATTTACTGTTTATTTTAACGTCATGTCCATGCAGTAAACTAAGGGAAATGTCATGCCGCATGGGTGCTTTGTAATAAATTTACTATCATTTACTTAAACAGCTTAGTTTTGAAGAGCAGTCCGCCTTGGCTATTATTTACGATTGCTCAGTCTTAATATGTATACATGGTTTCCTATGACATCTCCTTTGAACCCCCCTGCAATAATGCCTGTCTATATACAAAGTTATGTAATTTGCACATTTAGATAATATAAATCGACCAAGCTAGAATGAAAATGAGGGAATAAATAAGTTGGCATCACGACGGTTGTATGACAATCTGGGCATGAACACTATATGACGACGAGCATGACAAGAGTCGGATGACTAGCTGGAAGAACTGCAATGACAGTACCACAAACACGAGCATATACTTAACCACTGAACACAGGGCGCGTCTTGTAGCCACCTTGGCCGAATAAATTCATACTCATTGTGATAACTTTTTCAACTGTTTAATAATGCAAAAAATATCCGCAAGTCTAACAACCACATTGTTGCATTCCTAATATATCTGCATTCTCGCAAATATAATTATGAAAACTACGACAACACATCTCTGGGGTTTTTCGAACCATCTATGACGCGATCTCATGGTTTATTCTCTCTGTTTTTACCCTTAGAAGAAACAATGCCTAAATTATTCTGAACAACTATTCTTTCAGTGCAGATAACTAAGGGCTGTGCTCCGCATGGGCACACTGAAAAATAACTAAATGATCGAGGACATGATCTCATCATCGTCAAGACCTGTACGCCTAAGTAAATGATAAGTTTTAGATCATAGGTTTGCGCAGCTATCCCCAATGACGGTATTAGAAGTAATAACAAAGCCTAGAATTAAAGTGTGTGAACATAACGCTTCCTTTTACCATCTGACTTTTTTGTCTGCTATAAAATGACGAACGTGCAGAAGAACAAAGGAGGTAGGTGCATACTACACCTACGCTTTCCAAGTACATTTACGTAAGAATAATCAAAATGTTCTTGTGGTATGCAGATCACAATGACGTTTAGAATCAACATGTTTTATTTTCGCAGAACGCGACATGGGATAACGTATCGACGTGAAGGCGTAGACATCCGATCTCATTGTTAATACTAAGGAAGGACCGGTATAAATTACGAAGCTGCAACTTGCCAAGCATTCTTTCGCCGGTGTAAGTTCCAAAGCACTGAGAATGAAACTCCTTCTAATTTTCCTTGTTCTTGGAGTCGCTCATTGCACGATTCAACAAGAGAACCAGAAAGGTACGGCCACGGTACCTGCTTGGGCCAGGGAAGACGTATTTGGTATATATCAAGACGCCTGGCAGGTAAAACGATTTTGCCCTTCTCATACTTCTGCATGGAGAAGTTTGTTATGTGGGTAGACTGGAAAAACAAGGTGTGATAAGACCTATCGTGGCTTTCATTTAATTACGTTCCTTCTGTTAGATATCCGTTTTGCTTATTCTATACTCGCACACCTTACCACTTGTAGATTTTAAAGCCAACTAATTTAAATTGCAGGAAAACACCTATGCGAGTGTCAGTACATTCGGTGTTTAGTAAGTAATTCAACGCTGAAATTGATGCAATCCCGTAATCTTCAACTTACTTACAATCTTTATAGGCTCCCGAGGTCCGAATACAGCTATGGAAGATAACCGTTCTTCAAGGTCGTTTTTATTATCTACCGTTATGTGAGGAACGTAAAAAGGCTTTGGTAGCAATATGAATTGTAGTAAACATGAGCTGATTAAGTAAGCAGGTGTGCTGCGGCGTAAGTAGACCGACATGAAGAGAGACTCGATGACCACGGGAAGGCGCGTGTGAAACGGTGGTGTTGATGAGAAGCGCTTCCCGTGGGCAGCGCGTGCGAAGGGACACACCTGTAGCGCTGCACTGCCGATCCGGGCAGCATTGCGTGTGTAGCGTGCGTTGGAAAATGTGGCCCGACTATTACGAACTGAATGAACAAGCGTGGTGTGAGCGCGCACAAACACGAAGAGATCACACTGAATGACAGCAGACAACGACTGTCAAAACGCTGGCAGCAAGCATACGCCGCAGCGGGCGAAGGTACGTGCGGTCTATCGCTTCAACGGAAACTGAGCGGCGAATGCACTTAAAGGTCAGAGCCGTGTGGAGATAAGAGACGGCGCGAGCGAGCGACGAGCGCGGTTGTTGGCAGAGAAGTGCGCCCCCCCCCCCCCCCTCCCTAAATATATTTTAAAATTTAAACACCAGGGTTAGATGACAAATGCTGCGTTCCCATGTGTATAAAAATAACCATTTCCGCATGTGTGCTATCGTAAAAACTGCATGTTATTGGCTTAATGACGAGATGAAAGCGGAACTACGTGTATAACAATGCCATCAGAAAGCCGCGTCCCGTATTTTCCCGGAATCTGATTGATTTCAAAACACACCACAAGGTTGCTAGTTAAGAGGTCTAGATAAATTTATTGTCAAATTTCTCGATAGCGGAATACAAGAATATGAGCAAATCACTTCTTCAAAGTTACTAAAGCACCGTAGTTCATGTTAAAGATGAATACTTTGCGCAATCACTCCCGAATATTTTTCGAAAAATTAAAATCTGTGTGCAATGTATTCTAAAAGCATTCTTAGGAGGATACAACCATCCCTCGTGAATACGTGCCGAAATAGGTGTCTTAGTTTTTGATTATTTTCTCTGCAAGAGACTAAGAATACTAAGAGTTTGCTGCGTTTTCCTAAAGCTGCAATGTATTACCCGCTGCGGTGTCCTAGCGGCTGTGGTGTCGCGACTCTAAGCGCGGGGGCAGGGCATCGAATTCCGGCCGTGGCATCCGCAAGCCGATGGTGACGAAATGCAGCAACGCCCATGTCCCGTGCATTAGGGGCACGGTAGAGATCCACTGATGGTCAAAATTAATCTGGAGTCCCTCGCTACGGCGTGCCTCATAATGAAATTGGGGCTTTGGCACATAAAACTCCCGAATGTGTTCATATTATTAGTTAGCGATATCTACCTTTCATAAACATATATGGTTGAAGCATTGATTGCGACGCCAAAATGAGGAACAATGACTTGTTTTAATGGCTACCATAAACATTTCTGCTGTGTAACAGAAGTCTTTTTAGCTGGTTTGCCATGCCCGTTGTTAATACAAGAAATACAATGGTGGAGCTCTGGCATATAAGCGCTAGCTTATCAGATGATAAAAAGCTCGACGCAGAAATCTAGAGCTGTTTTGGTTTGTTTTGTTTCAGAGTATCAAACAAGATATGGGTGCAATTTACTATCTCGTGAAGGCTACATATAATCAAGATGACGTGTGGGGCACTGATTTCACATGTGTGACTGTAACGGCAACAGAAGTCTCTGAAGAACAGAAGACGATTGAAGCTACGATAACGTTCAAGAATAACGCTTCCTCAACACCGTTAGTATCTTTATCTTTATAATGAAATACAGCAGAAAGCTACAGTAGGATCAATGAAAAAGAAATTAGTCAGTCAAATTAGTGCGGTGCATATATACCAGGAAACGAAATGAATCGGGTAGTTTCAACGTTCTCTCCGTGCATCCTAGTATAGCAAGAAACAAACGCTTGAATTCAAACGTCGCTTTAGGAAGCCGCCCAAACCGTTAAGGAAAGGCTTACGAGTTACTTTACGCAGCTCATCCCATCTGGAGCATTTTTCATTCCATAAATGTTCTTCATTTGTGTCCTACAGTTCTTTTTTTATGTAGATGCTGTGCATTGGCTTAACCGGCTCCTTGTGAGGACACAACACGAAAAAAGAATATAGCAGGAGCCACGCACTATGGGAATAGGTATAAGAGGAGCCTCGCGTGATAGGAAGCAAAGTCTTTGCTTTCAAGCAACGCAAATTTATTTGCAGAAATAATATGCAAAGTCCAATTCGGTGCCTAACGCGTCACAAAATGTTCCCCAGACATGACGCCGCACCTTCGAGTAAGAACACAGAACCATCACTGATGAAAGGACCTTCCGCTGGTGTTGGGTGTTTGCTCAGCAAATGAGGTCGTGTAGAAGGTGCCACCGAGGACAAACAGTTCTTTTCCATGGTCGCTGAGACCGCTTGTATTTTCAAAAAACCAGATGGGATGAAGAAGTTAGGAAATTTGCAGGCGCAAGTTGGAATACGCTAGCGCAAGACAGGGGTAATTGGAGATCGCAGGGGGAGGCCTTCGTACTGCAGTGAACATAAAATATAGGCTGATGATGATGATGATGATGACATAATCGGTACATTTTAAGCGATAATGAACAATTTGGCGCAAAAAACAACATATGGAAAATGAATGCCCTTAGAGATACATACGGCACCTTAGAAAATGCTTGGGGAAGATAATAAAAGGGGTGGGCCAACTGATATCTGGGTGTCGGTCAGCTTGAAATCTGGCGTTGGTTAAACGTGAAATTTGGAGGTGGGCCAACTGAAATTTAGGTGTGGGCCAAACTGACATATTTTGGGCTGTACCAACTCTAAGTATACCAGTGGTACAAGTTGAAATTTGGGGTGACCCAACATAAATTAGGGGTGAGCCAACCTAAATTTCCGCGTGGGCTCACCCCTAATTTCGCCGTTGTATGAACATGGACCAAAATAAATTTCGCAGTTTTCCAACATGACTTTTTAACGTGGGCCAACTGAATATTTGGTTCAAAATATATTGGGACAAAAGTTTAGACAAAAGTTACTGTCAATGTAGAACTACAGCTGAAAAACAGGCATGATTCATCGCAATGTTTTTAGACCTTGCCTACAATTGTGTACGTTGTTTGCGTATTGCATAACTCTTTTTAAAAGAAGTAGAGGTGTTTAAAAATTGTGATAGAAGTGTGTCGAGTTTCCTCATTTGAGACTAAATATTTATACAAATGTGCCTTAGAAGAAGCCATTCTCAATGTCGCATAATTACGCACGTGACGCTGTGGTGCTCGCTGTGAAAAGTTTTTGTGAACATGCACGTTACAAATTACAGACAGACCTCTAAAGAAACAGTCACCGCCGTTAAGATGTACGATTACAAAAATAAGGAAAACGCCATAGAATACAAGACACATGGTAAGTTTCCCTTATCAAGCTTACCCGCAGTAATTGCATCTTGACATAATGCAGCATTTCCTTTCATTTATTTATATAAAAATGCGACTGTGAATCTTATGGAGCTTAGCTAGAGCGCTCATGATTTTATTAGAAATAAATAACGGAATGTTCTAAGCGGTTGTACTTGAAATAGTACATTTAAAGAGAGACTAACATACTTTAAAGGGCCTCAAAACCACCCACAGGTCGAAATTTAGTTGTGTTGTCGCAGTTGTGCACGAGTCTACTACGAACACGTAGCCGCGAAAATTTTTCTAAGTGATGCCGGAATAGCCGAGTTGCACGCCTTTGTTATCAAAATATGGTCCACATTCGTTTCGCTCTTTTCTTCCATAGTCTCCTCGCCGAGTGCTTCTCCAAATGTCACATGAAATAGGTCATCGCCAACACGATTCTCAAAACACTCCCCACTTCTGGTTAAGGCACGTCCACTCTAGCCGCAAATACACCGACGGCGAACCGGCCTCCAGTGCCATAGAACGTCTGACGCGCGAGAGGTGTCCAAAAGGAGACAGCAGTTCCGCCGGCGCACCGCCCGCATCACGATGCGGGCTGCGCGCCGCGAAGCTGCGCGCCTATGCCACCGGCGACGAAAACATAGGCTGCAGCTTCTGTTCCAAGCAAAATAATTTTCAATAGATAAAGTGATTCGTAAATTGTACATTTTATGAAAAACGATATCCACTGTCAAACGTAAAGCATGAACAAGAGCTGCGATACTTGTCGAGCTCAGCTGTAGTGCACGGCTACCGACGGAAAACGACCAGCGCGGCTGTGCTCGCATCGCAGCCGATGGCGGCGCAAATATAAGCATATTTTCTTCCTTTTGTACAATTATTGCGAAAAGCGATAACAACGGTAAGAAAATATAGCGGCTTGTGAGCGTCGGTTATTCATTCCGAAGCGCCGTCCTTTTTAGCTTTGAAGTGAACAGGAAAAAGCCTATAGCGACGACATAGGCCCAGTCGAGCGATCGGCGGTGGTGGTGGTGACGCTGCCGCACAAATGGGTCCCGGTCTCATCCTCTCTACGGCAAGGATACCTCGCAGTTCGCGTGGAAAACCGCTGTAGAATGGTGGCCCGCGACTGGCAAACGGCATGCGGCGAGTTACCGTGCCGGTAACGGGGACCTGGACTCGGCGCTTCTCGGCAACCCGCTGTTGCTGTGGTAACGGCCGGTGTTCATGCGAAGCGTGCCGCTATAGACCCTGTGTTGCGTACACGTCTGGAAAGGCCAACACTGTCGCACTCTGGTCGCGCAGCTAATCAGACTGCTTAGCACGACTGTGTTGGAACCCGAGCGATTTCGCTCTTGCGTTGCGGGCAGTAAATACCAATTCGCATTGGCGCACAAGCGAGCAACACGACGAAAAAGATCAGAGAGCGCGCGCACCTGCTAGGAGACAAACCGCAAGTCGTAGGTTCTTGTTCGACCAATGCGCATCGTCATTGCCGCTGACATCACCAGATGCACCCTGCTGACATCGTGACGTCCGCTGGGGATACCGGGAAAGCTAGGAGAGGAGGACGGCATTGGTTCTTTTTTATTTTGTGGCGCGCCCACAGCGCGTAGCGCTTCAGCGTTTGGCGTCGTTGAACCTGACGGCATTCTGAACTCGATGCGCGTGTTTACTTCAAATGTTAGAAAATTATCTGAGGTGATTTAGGGGCCCTTCAAATATAGGCATTTTGTTGTAAACACATGTGCTGTCGCATAAAAGAGCAGCTCTTCAAATTTTGAATAAGAACCATGAGGTCACATCAAATTTTGCATTTCAAGAAGCAGCGTCACCATCCTAAAATGAACAGCTAACTATTTTGCTTAAAATGTGGATTGCAAACATTTTCTATACTAATCAGGGAACTATTCAATAGGTGGCGGTTATGTTCTGCTGCCGGTCCATTTCTTCATGGCTTGCTTTTTCCTATCCCAGTTACTACAATCAGATGTTACCCAATTACAAAAAAAATTTACACAAGCAAGACATACACAAAATGGAGAACACATTGATGACACGGAACGAAGTTGTCGACGACAACACAGTCGCAGATGCCCCCGTGAAAATATTTCCATTGTTGAGCGCGTGTCCTCTTTTGCGGAAATTGTGTCTAGCAGTGAATAAATATTGGACCCAGAAGCAAGTGCTTTTCGCAAAATTAGCACATGTGGCATATGGCAGCGGCTATGAGTGGCGCTGAGCAACGCGACACACGATTTGTATTTCTACAATGTTGGCAGCACCCGTTCCACGCAAAAAGAAACAACTTACGTTTGACACACTAGCTCATAAACAAGAAACAATTAAACCATCGCATGCTGAAATGAACGCACTGACAGTACACATGAGGCATGTGAGCGCGCATGCAACTTCCTAGCATCGGGCACTGATTCTTTCTGTAAATTATCTTCTTGCGTTGTAATTAAAAGAAATGTCTACAACATTTGGAATACAATACTACAATATAAAAAGAAAATGTCGCAGTTTCGCCCTGAGGACGAAGCAATGAATGCGATAGCAACTCAGCAATGTCATACGAAGTAAGGTGAGCGGCTTTGGTAGCAATATGAATTGTAGTAAACATGAGCTGATTAAGTAAGCAGGCGTGCTGCGGTGTAAGTAGACCGACATGAAGAGAGACTCGATGACCACGAGAAGGCGCGTGTGAAACGGTGGTGTTGATGAGAAGCGCTTCCCGTGGGCTGCGCGTGCGAAAGGACACACCTGTAGCGCTGCACTGCCGATCCGGGCAGCATTGCATGCGTAGCGTGCGTTGGAAAATGTGGCCCGACTATTACTAACTGAATGAACAAGCGTGGTGTGAGCGCGCACAAACAAACACGAACAGATCACACTGAATGACTGCAGACAGCGACTGTCAAAACGCTGGCAGCAAGCATACGCCGCAGCTGGCGAAGGTACGTGCGGTCTATCGCTTCAACGGAAACTGAGCGGCGAATGCACGGCGCATAAAGGTCAGAGCCGTGTGGAGATAAGAGACGGTGCGGACGAGCGACGAGCGCGGTTGTTGGCAGAGTAAAAGTGCGCCCCCCCCCCTCCCGCTCCCTCCGGCGCTGGCTTCCTGCTTCCTTGTTTGCGCGTGGGAGATTGAGTGCGTTCGCCCTCTGTGATAGCGCGCGTCCACGGCACGCTTCCGCTCGCGGGCATACGGCGCGCGGCGAAGATTTTATCTATAGGGAACCTGACGGCGACGGCAACGGCGACGACGACGCCGACGGCAGAAATCCGGTTGAAGTGTCCATAAAATTGCTATCGCAATAAAAACTGTACTTGGAATGCTTACAATGAAACATGCAGGCGAAACCTTTCCTCTCCGTATTTGATTAGGTAACGTTGTTAGAAGTGTGTAAGGATATTGAACGTACATTACTAAATACCTGCATCTCCGAGCATTATTCTCATACAACGTAACGAATCATAGTGGTGATAAAAGTCACGCTGCCGTCGTCTAAAGAGTCTTTTTCCCTATTTAATTTACCTATGATATCGTATCCCGTGCTTGAAACATCTGCCGGCATAACCAATTTAAACAAAAACACTCAAGGCAACGGCGAGTAGTTTTTATTCTGTCCTTTGGTGTTTCCACCTTCATTTATCTTTCGTTAGTACGTTGCCTGCTGCTTATATTAGGCATAGGATAAACAAAAAGAAAAGGTTGCGCAGACTTGCAATTTTAGCACAAAGTTTTAGTTTTTATAGACAAAAAATGTTATCTTAGCTTCAAGGCTTGTCCCTCAGCTTCATATAGTAGAAATAATTTTTCAAACAGTGACGTTTCAACATCACTTGGGAGCATTATGCCCTACTGTACGCTCCATAGGATATATTACTGCCGTTAATGTAAGTGCGTGAACCGATGCCTCAAATTTTAGTAAAGTTGCATTATTTCTTTTCAATGCTTCTTTCTCGTCCTCGAACTCCTCCTCCCTTGAAACCTTGCCTGAATCTTTTGTGCTTTTATTAGAATTTATATAACCGAGCTCTTAAAATAATGAATACTGCAGGTTAGGCTAATTCCACTTGCAACGTCCCTACATAGACTGAAACGTCCCTACATAGACTGAATGAAACATTCGATCAACCTAAGACTTTCCGAGATTCCCTCGTTTTCACTGAAGTGTCTTGCGACATCTTCCATGTTCCATATGCCAAGAACACAAATGGAAGACAAAATGGAGGTAGGCAGAAAAAGTGTACTTCATTCCAAGAAGAAATTGTCGCTGAATGCAATCACTTAAATCCATGTATCACTTTTTTATTCATATCGCCTGGTGCGATAGACCGCAGATCATGCCTGTCCTATATTCCTTTTTTAAAGGAATGATAGCTTTGCTATGCCGCTAACGACTCGTGGTTAAAGCTAAACGGGCAGTGCAATACTGAGAGTCTCTAGGCACCTAACTTCGCCAAACGTCATATTCGGTGCGTGATGTTTATTCGGATAAAAAGCTAAAAATGAATTGTAAGAGGGCGTTTGCATCCCACATTCAGATAGAAAGATGACAGAAATAGTTAGACTTGTCCTTGTTTCCTGTTTAAGCGCAAGCCTTTTCAGGAAGGCGGCATGGAGGCAAGGCCTCGAAGTCCCCACATGGCAGACCTGAGCCTGGGTCGTTGAACTTCGCCGGTATTGAATAAAGTTGTTTCCACCCATCCATCTATTCAGGAATGTATAAGGAAATGTGTAAAATGAATCTAATATTGTGAAGAAGGCCTGCTCGATAAATTCGCAGAGCCACCAAGCTATCAAAAATTTGATGACCTGCTGCAGTTTTTGCTGAACATACGTATCGCCAAAACAATGTAACTAAAGCAAAGTGCTCTATAAAGTGCAAAATACTACAAAACTGTTCTGCCAGATGTAACGACAGATACAAATGTAACTTTCTCAGTGACAATAAGAAGAGACAAAGGTTAGCCAGTATGAGCCGGTTTCATTCAGCGACCGTTGGTGAGAATGAATCTGGTCAACCAATGTCAATTTGCTCGTAATAGGTAATGCCTAAAAGATATCATTACGATAGAAGAAATTATTTCAGTGCAACCGAATCGCCAGGCGGCATATAAGGTAATATGTTTTTTTGCACAATGATAATACATAACTTTACATGTTCGCAGATGATCAACCTAAGACTTTCCGAGATTCCCTCGTTTTCACTGAAGAACAGTCTTGCGACATCTTCCATGTTCCATATGCCAAGAACACAAATGGAAGACAAAATGGAGGTAGGTATAAAAAGTTTACTTCATTCCAAGAAGAAATTGCTTTCAGTTGATTAGGAATGGGCGTTTTTATCAAGGCTACGTAAACACGCGACGCTATATGTCGAAAACAGTTTACAATTTGTTTATATTTCAAGTCGCAATACCTAACATTTGCGGTAATTATTTTCACTACCGGGTAATTGAATTTTTCCTAGGATGTAATCACATAGTTGAATACTTAATGATACTGGATGCAGCAATTCCCTTAATTACTTAGTTTGAAATACGATCATTGTGCACTTAGCTTATTGACTCTTTATTTGGGAAATATAGATGAGTGCTCACAGAAAAGAAATTTAATAACCATATCCATTAGTGTGAAAGACACTGAAACGTTTTTGTTAACACTCAAGAAAGTATAAATAATTAGCTTGTTTTGGTTGCATGAATTTAGTTCATGGTATTTATTTACTCTCAAGGTCAAGACATCACAGAGAGGAGTGGGTAAACATACAAAAATACAAATGTGTTAAAGTAGAAATTGTTGCGGCAATTAGTTACACCAACTTTCAAACGGTGGTCGATGAGTAGGGAAATATACATGGTTGGTAAAAAAAAGTGAGTCACGTAGGACATGTCTAAAATGATAAATTTCATCGAAAAAGGAGCGACAAGAAATTTTACGTCCAAGTGACAGATAAAAAAATCAGAGTCATTATGGTCACACTAGCTGTTCGTGAATAGTTCGATATAATAAACTGTGCAGGTCGATTTTGGATTGCTTCGATAGAATGGACGAGGGAATTAACTTGGGGATCTCAAATAGAAAATGCGTACTCCAATTTATGATGCACTAATCCTTTAAAAAGCACGCGGTTTGAACTGCTAAGGGAAAGTCTGAAATAACGCCTTAAGTAACCAAGTGATTGATTTGCGCTATTGACAATGTGGTTTCTGTGTAAAGATTCTGTAAAGATTCTCTTTAATGTGGGTGCCTAGGTATTTGTATGAGGAAACTTGAGACAGCGGAGCGTTTTTAAGAAAATAATCCCGAGGTGGAAAATTGCCAACAAGGTGGGAATTCTCATTACTTTACATGAGGTTACGTTCAGTTTCATCAGCCAAGTATTGCACTCTGCATAGACCCAGTGTAGGTGTGCCTGAAGGATGACACTATCAGTCGTTAATATTGCGCGGTAAATTACACAATCATCAGTGGACAACCTTATAGAGGAGGAAACGCTATTGGGTGAAACATCACGTCAAATATTAGCTTTTTAAAGCATATTGTAACAGCGATGTAAAGCCGAGTGGTGTAGTGAAATCAAGTCTGCTTGTAGAAATTGAGACTAACACCACTTTCAAAATATGCAGACAGAACGCAGCGCAATTCATGAGATTTTCGGCTAACATTTTACAAATAGCAGGCATCAAGCGGTATGGGTTCCTCAGTATTAAACGCCGAGGAAGTTATTAGCCGATTTAAAACGGATATTTCTACAGCGGTCTAAATACTGGATTTAAAGTAACCATTCGTGGCACTACTGCTATGCTTCATTTTCTAGATTTAAGCACGTACCGCGAAAGCAGTATCTGAACTTTCGGGTGCCTCTTGAAGGGTAAATTGCACCATAAGATCCATGCAATTGAAAATAAAGGGAAATATGTTTGAACTAAACAATGACAGACAGCTTAGAGTTTAGCTTTTAGCCAATACACAAATGTTGTTTGGGAATATTTTATCCATGTCATAATGTTACGAAAAAGTGTGAAATGAGCTTGCCCTTATTCTTACTTTGTCATACAGAGAAGGGAGCGCTTTATAAGTTTTCATTTCTACGGTGTGGACGATATTTGTATTTAACCTTGATTTAAACATTAAACCATATCAGAAACATTGCTAATTTATATGTACTGAAATTTGTGGAGCTAGCGTGGAAATGAAAATATACAAGAATGCTCACTTTGACAATTATACTTGTGCTTTTAAACTAAGTCATGTCTTAATTTTAGTCAACAAGTACCAATTCATTTCCCTTAGCAGAGTTAGTCTTATTTTGTGTGTCGAAGAAAAACTAATACTTGCAGTGGCTATTGACGATTTATGCTACCAATGCTACTTCTTTTGAAGGCACGGCAACCACAATTCCCGTTTGCTTCTTGTTTACCCTCATGTACTTTCACTGGTACCTTTTAGGCCCGTGTTAGACTGTGTGCTCGCGCGTCTGTGAGGAGTTGAACACAATTGACTAAAGTTATGTAACAAATAGAAATACTCTATGGACCAGTATTTGACATTATTGCAGACAGCCATAGAGTATCTTAGTAATTTTACAGTTGCTTTATTACCTCTTAATTTTAAGCGTTGGAATAAATATTGTGAGACAAACGTGCAATCCATGTGTTTGACCTGACCAAAAACCTAACAAATTGCTAGAAAAAAGTACACTACTATCGAAGCTCATCTTCACGTTTTGTCTCATGATTGTCAAAACGCGTACTGCGCCTTTAATGTATTATTCCAAAAAACGTTGTCAGAATGTAACTCAGACTATTTCTGCTATGACATAAATATTACCTCTTACTCCTTTTGTTGCAGATTACGAACTGTGGGTGCACGAAAGCAAAGTGAGCAGCATACCTCCCTGCTGTCTGTTCCTGTTTGAATACTTGGCAGAGAACCGGGAAAGGTACACTGTATATAATGATGATTGCAAGGCGACCACAGCGGACGTCCAGCAGCCAGGAACGCAAGCCTGATGCTTGCTGCGAAAACGACCAGTGCTCGGTTTATTTCGAGAATGTAGTTTCTAGTTCTGCAGGTTTGTCATGGTGGTTTTTTAAACAACCATCACAAATTCTGTCCGAACATTGTAGTAATTATTGCAAAATTTCAAATAAAAATATTTGCTTATACTGAATATTAGATGTTATCTTTGTAGAAAAATAAAAATTGTAAATTAATAAATGCGCCCGCGTCGAAAGAACTAGAAAAGTGATTTGCAACAATTCACTTGGAAACACAAGGATATGGTAAATTGCATATTAGATATCTTTGGTAGAATGCAATAAGACGCAAATGTTGTCCTACAAGCTAAAAGTAAAAGAGGTAAATCATGGGCCCCGTAATGTTCATTCAATCGTGGAGTCGCAATGCCGCCCAGAGAGCAAAGTAGGGGTGGCGATAGAAGTGTTTCAGACAAAAACAAAAACGTATTGCAGTTTGATAGGACGGGTAAACTAGAAAGAAATTTCAAATCCTAACTATACAAACACGATGCGGCGATCGCGTGTAGAAACACCAACGGGTTTCAGTTAATGACGTCAATCCCTGGATTCTAGGTGCAGCCACCTAGAAGCTTGTGCTTTCCTCTAAACGAACATTTCCGGCTGCTAGTCGTTTGACCAGTTCAAGTGTTCAATGGCTCTAAATCACCTTACGCGTTCTCGAGCGCTAGGTGCGGGAGAATTAAGCGCGGATGAAGGTAGGAGCGATCTGGGGTTTTCCTTGCATTTAGCATGGCACCGACAAGTTTGATCCACGGATAGATGACGTCTACCATTTCCAGTCTTTAGCAGTGAACGACTCCCCCTTTCTACAGCTGTAATGGGGCCTGAAAGGCTAGAAGGGGCAAGGTTACGCATCATGGGAGCTGCGTAAAATGAAAAACTGCTCGGCCAGGCGAATGTTGCTGTTCAATGTTTTGACTTTATTCGATATGCTGCCGATTTTTCACTGCAGTCGCTATTTAAGCGAGAACTTGGTTTGTCTCAGAAACGACCAGCTTCGCTCGCAAGCTTCAGGTAAAAACGATCAGCCGCCAACATACACACTTGCAAATATATGCAATTGGACTAGCTTCAACGTTTCACGGCCTCGACCGCATAATGGCAGTAGGGCTCCGCTATTCTGAGACGTCGAATAAGCTGGCGGGATTTTGCCGGTACGTCTAAGTTTGTGGAAAAGACAAATATTTCTATTCACTTCCGCTGGCCGGTGCAGGGATAGCCTGTACGTAAGGCGGACACATATAGCCTTTGCGAGTACGAAAAAAAAATCCCTCGAACCGCGCCTTTTATGCAGCTCCGTTGTAATCATTGATTTCTTGTTTACTTCTAAGCAGCAAGGCGCGTAGGTATCTGCGTTCGTGAGCCTACACTAACTGTATTGCAAATCTGCGAAGCTTCGCTGCTGTGTATACACTAGCTTGTTTTCACCTCACCAACTGCCAGGCGCATGTGACGTTGCGACTAGACAATGTGACCATACCTGCAGCGCCGTGGAGGTTAAAAGACGGAAGAGGGGAAAGAAAATGAGGCATAGGTAAATAATGTATAAATGTTTGACATTGAATCCCCAAACCACTGTGGACTACGAGGTACGCAGTAATGGGGATCTCCGGAGTCACTGTCACCACTTACCAATATTTCAATCGCACCCAAAGAATGACAGAACCGTTTCTGCACACCCGACGGCATGCGACACGCGCCCGAAACACTAAAGCGAACGAGTTACCGCGGTGACGGTCTTTGAAAGTCTGATTCAGCTGTTAACGAATATCGTATAACGAGGTGGGGGTTTGGCCGCGGTGTCGAAGCTGACACGGCTTCATTCCTAGCCTTGCAAGTCGATGGTTTCGACGCAACATGATCCTGCACTAAGCGGGAATATTGCCCATTGTGTCTTGAGCTACATTTTATGATCAGCACCACCGCAATGAGCAGTTTCTACTATCTGGAATGCAAGAAATTCTCCTTGCGGAAGACGAGCTGTATTCATGCATAATCTACTTTTAGTTATTTCTATATAAAAAACACTGTGCCGACTGTATTAAGGTGCACGTGCTGTATTAACCGTGCAACTGTGCCCTATATACCTAGTTAATAAAATCATATGTTTTTCTTCTGCCAAACTTTAAATTATGGGGTTTGATTACGATTTGATTATGAGGCACGCCGTAGGGGGGACTCCGGAATAGTTTGGACCTCATGGGGTTCTTTGACATGCATCTAAATGTAAGTACAGGGGGGCTTTCGCGTGTCGCCCCCATCGAAATGCGGCCACCGTAACAGGCATTCCATCCCGCGAACTCTTGCTTAGCAGCTCAACACCAAAGCCAGTAAGCAACCACGGCGGGTAATTTCTTCTATCACCTGAAGTATGCTTTAGCTGAATGTCCGCTTATGTGTGCGCAATCTGAAAGCATGCTGTACATTTATACAGGTATGTTCATGCAGACATATACACAGAACATATTTATCTAAGAAGAATGATTTGTTCAAAATACACCAAAGTTCCCAGCATAGGTTCACTATAGGTACTTAACACAGAATAAAGACTTATATACCAAACAAGTAACCTACAAAGTGCAAGAGCAAATACAAATGCAGATACCCAGTGCTCGTGCCCACAGCTTTTAAAATGTGAAACAAGCATAATGCTTGAACTCACATGAAGTTCAAGCTGTTGGAGACACTCCATATCCAGGCAGCACATTACATGCGGCCAACTAGGACCGATGATGGTTTTCTAGGACTAGGACTGATGATGGTTTTAAGACGGCACGGGCTGGGCCGCGAAGGCCTGCCGTTGCCTCCGTAAGGTCAGTGCTGGCAAAGCCACTGTAAAAGTCATCTAGCGCTGGCCCTGCCTTGCCGGTGAATACCCGTTAATGGCTGCTTTGCCGCTTTGACTGCTTTGCCTTCAGAGAGCCGTCATTGGCTCTACATCCCTAAACACTGGTTAATAACGTCCGTTCAAAGCTATTGATATAGCGACATTGTTTAGCAGTTCTGATAGACCTATAAATAACGGCCTGTCAAATAGAACGGCATTTCAATATTGCTTTTCAGGCCACATTCGCTGGCCATTCCCGACTATATATGTTTACAGCACGCAATATTTATTTGAATTTTTCACCGGTCACGCCAACTGCAACAAAATCGCTGTGGTAATTTTTTTTTGTTTCTTACTGAATTATTATGTATGTTCTGTATATTTTTTTGTTTTATTACAAATGCTGTTAACTTTCGCATAATTTTATCTATTGTGTTGAATCATTCGATCGGAGATTGTTTACAAGTGGCACAAGGGCACTCCATTATAACGCAGCAATGCGCACTAGCCGTGTGCATCCCCGATAGGCGCTGCCTTGCCGGTTGTCGTCGTCGGAAACTTCAACGTAGACATCTCAAAACATGAAACAAAGCCGTGGTTCACCCACTTCCTGGATGAGTTTCACCTCGGTTACTTCATCGATCCGACTCAATCAAATACCCTACATGGATCATGCATCTATTTAACTTTGGCCAAAGATATTTCTCAAATAAGAGCGGAAAAGATCATAGCGACTGCAAACCATGTATAACAGTCATTTCAAAGTAATAAATAATATAAAGGCTCATGTAAAAAGCATTGAAACGTGTGTTCGTGCCATATATAAGGTAGAAGAGCAATGTGCGTAATGAGCACACATCATGGCATCGGTGTTTAAAAAGTTGCTCTTCATTAGGCGCAACATAGCTACAGCTTCACTTACTGTCCACATTCGCAGGAGTAGAATAGCAGTGATTTTTTTTACGGAAAGGGAAATCTCCTCAGTGGTATTTTCGCCATCGTGTGGATGCTTCTTATTGACGATCTTTTATTATAGATCGCGACCCGCTAACTCGTCGCCAAGAAGAGCAGCCACTCCCATCAATCTGACAGCGAAGGGTATAGAGGGCTTTCATGTTTTCTGATTATGATCGTG
Source organism: Dermacentor silvarum (assembly GCF_013339745.2). Taxonomy (NCBI): domain Eukaryota; kingdom Metazoa; phylum Arthropoda; class Arachnida; order Ixodida; family Ixodidae; genus Dermacentor; species Dermacentor silvarum. The sequence continues at coordinate 86,914,453 of NC_051162.1, forward strand.
CCCTGTTGTCTTGAAGCCCCGAAGAATTCCTGGGACCCTAGCCATAGACAGCTTCGCAGTATATATATATATATATATATATATATATATATATATATATGTGTGTGTGTGTGTGTGTGTTTGTGAACGAGACGAAAGAGAACCGAGGGGCCCGATTTTTTTAATAAGCATATCATAAGAAGTCAACAAACAATAACACCAGGGACCGCACAGGGTAAATTACTTGTACTTGATAATTGAATTAATGAAATGAGGAATTAATGAAAGTGAAAATGGATGAGAAAACAACTGTGCGCAGGTGGGGAACGAACCCACGTCTTCGCATTACGCGTGCGATGCTCTCACCATTGAGCTACCGCGGAACCGTTTTCCCATTCACTTTCTGGGGTATATGTTGGCTTCTTATGATACGCTTATATATATATATATATATATATATATATATATATATATATTGTTACGCGCTATGCCGACCATGGAAGAATGCGCCAAAAAGGCGATGAAGACGACGATCAGAGCAGCGCTCGTGTTGTTGTTCTGCCATCTTGCCTGCAGCCGTCTCTCTTTGTATGTATCGTGTAAATATAATTTTCCTATCCGTTTTGCTACTCATATCCCCGTGGCATTTTGGTGGAGGTGCGGGGTACCCACACGGTACAACGGAGCTCCGCAGCGGCCGACGCTTGGCTTTATCCACGATGGCGGAAGAGGTGTCTGCGCCCACCGAGGCGGCAAAAACGACAACGGTCGTCCTGGCTCAGCTAAAGAACCCAGGCACATTCTGCGGGACTGACAACGTCGACATCAAGGACTGGCTATCCCTGCACGAGCGTGCAAGTAAGAATAATCGCTGAGATGAGACCACCATGTTGGCCAACATACTATTTTATCTCGAGGGAACCGCGAATGTGTGGTTTCAGAATAATGAACAGGAAATTGGGAGCTGGGATGCATGCAAGGAAAAGATGCGTTCCCAGTTCGGCAAGTCCACAGGGAGAAAGGCAGCAGCAAAGAAGGAGCTGGCATCTCGTGCGCAGACAGCGACAGAGTCATACCTGACTTATATACAGGACGTGCTTGCCCTTTGCCGCAAAGCGGACGACAGCATGACGGAGTCTGAGAAAGTAGGCCACGTGTTAAAAGGCATAGTAGATGATGCCTTCAACCTGCTAATCTGCAAGGACTGCGACACCATTGATGCCATCATCCAAGAGTGCAAGCGCTTTGAGGCCGCCAAAAGTCGACGCATTGCCAATAACTTCGCTCGACTTCCGAACACGGCAGCAACGTGGTCCTGCGAAGACGTACCTGAGCCGTCGGCGCCGCTCACCGTGGAACACGTGAAGAAGATCATCCGACGTGAACTTGATGCTGCGTCTCCTGCTTCTACGTGCGGCCGTACTTGTGATCATAGTTCCCAGATGGTGCCACTAGTCCAAGCTATCGTTCATCGGGAGCTCTCCAATGCTGGCCTGGACTCTGTGTGCGCCGCAGCTCCTTCGCAGCCGATCGACCGCCGTCCCTCACTTTCGCACGCCCAAGGTCAAAGGCCGCCTTTCCGTACTCGCAACCCAGCCGAATGGAGGACTGCTGATGACCGTCCAATTTGCTTTAACTGCCGTCGTATTGGACACGTGGCCCGCCATTGTAACAGCCGGTGGTATCGGTATCAGGCTCCCTATGGAAACAACCGTAACAACCGTCACCCAGACATGGATCATGGCCGATTTCAGCCCTACCACGAGCATCCCCAAACCACCGCTGAAGACGCTCCGCCCATGCCGTATCGTCGTTCGCCGTCCCCACGTGGTCACCAGTCCCGTTCGGCGTTGTCGCGTCGCCAATCGTCTCGCTCGCCCCAATTCCGCCGCCCTACGTCGCCGATTGCACGACTCCCTCTGGAAAACTAGACGATGCAGCTCCCAGAGGTGATGCTGCATCGACGACCCGCCTGTCAAATCCTCTGACCACACTGCAGACCAGGCGAAACCTGATAGACGTTAAACTGGATGACGCACATGTTGTCGCTCTAGTGGACACTGGGGCTCAGATATCAGTGATGAATTCGGAGCTTTCGGAGCTTCGTCGCCGCCTTAAGAAGGTCCTAACACCACCCACAGTACCGCTCATTCGTGTCGCCGATGGCGGAACGTTTCCCGTGCTAGAGATGTGCTCCGCGCGAATAAGTGTTGCCGACCGATCCACAAGCGTACTCCTTGCCGTGCTCGAGAAATGCTCGCATGACCCCATTCTCGGTATGGATTTTCTGTCTGCCCATTCTGCCCTTATTGACTGTGGAACCGGCTTGCTTCAGCTAGACCTACCGTGCTACCATGACGCTCCTACTACACGCCAGCCGCGCTTGTGCTCAGTGGATTACGTTCGGCTACCTCCTCAAGCCGTTATGTATGTGAAATTGCGGTCTTGTTCGCCCATTCCCGATGGCGATTACATTTTGACCCCGATCGTTGACGTCTTATTCGACAAAAGCGTCGCTCTTCCTCACACCCTTATCAGAGTTGCAGATAATAACACGTCTCTACCCATACTGAACTTTAGCGGGTGCACGCAACTCATCGCAAGCGGCATGACTCTAGGCCACATTGCTTCTATCGATGAGTGTGCCGTTTCTGCATTCGTCACCGACGCTTCTTTATCCTCTGCCCCTTCCTCTTTCTCGCACAATCTCGACGACGGTAATATTGACAAGATGATTGCGTCTGGCCTCATTCCTGCACAGACCGCCGATATGCGGCGCGTATTGAAGTCCTACCGCGACATCTTTGACTTCAATGACCGTCCTTTGGGGCAGACATCTGTGGTCACTCACAAGATTAATACTGGGGACGCCAGCCCAATCAGACGACGTCCCTATCGCGTGTCCCATGCCGAGCAAGAAGTGATACAGCGTGAAGTCGACAAGATGCTCATCAAGGACGTCATTGAGCCTTCATGTAGTCCATGGGCATCACCAGTCGTCCTGGTGAAGAAGAAAGATGGCAGCTGGCGCTTCTGCGTCGACTACCGGCACCTAATTAAACAAGGTAACGCGCAAGGACGTCTACCCTTTGCCGCGGATCGATGACGCTCTCGACTGTCTACACGGCTCTGCATACTTCTCTTCTATCGACCTGAGGTCAGGCTACTGGCAGATCTCCGTCGATGATCAAGACCGTGAAAAAACAGCATTTGTTACGCCTGATGGACTTTACCAGTTTAAGGTAATGCCCTTTGGACTGTGTAATGCCCCAGCCACTTTTGAAAGGATGATGGACTCCCTCTTCCGTGGATACAAATGGTCAACTTGCCTGTGTTACCTTGACGATGTCATCGTGTTCTCACCGACATTGACAGTCACCTTAGCCGATTGTCGGCAGTTCTTGAAGTTTTCAGGCGAGCAGGCCTTCAGCTGAACTCTTCCAAATGCCGTTTTGGCCGCCGCGAAATCACTGTGCTTGGCCACCTTGTGAGTGCTGAAGGCGTGCAACCTGACCCAGATAAAATTCGTGTTGTGAAAGACTTCCCTATACCACGTTCCACTAAAGACGTCCGGAGCTTTGTAGGATTGTGCTCCTATTTTCGACGTTTTGTCAAGAACTTCGCCGACGTTGCCCGCCCACTCACGGAAATCTTGAAGAAGGAAACTCCATTTTCTTGGGGTCCTGAACAGGCCACTGCGTTTCACACGCTCACGACGTTACTTACGTCACCACCCATCTTGGCCCATTTTGACCCGTCAGCCCCCACTGAACTTCGCACCGACGCCTGTGGACATGGCATCGGCGCTGTTCTCGCCCAGCAGCAACAAGGTCGCGATCGCGTCATCGCCTGTGCCAGTCGCCTTCTTTCCTCTTGAGAGTGCAAATTTTCCATCACTGAACGCGAGTGCCTCGCACTAGTTTGGGCTGTCGGCAAGTTTCGACCATACTTGTTTGGCCGCACCTTTTCGGTCATCACCGACCACCATGCGCTTTGCTGGTTGTCTTCCCTCAAGGATCCGACTGGACGACTTGGTCGCTGGGCACTGAAACTGCAAGAATACAGCTTTGACGTCACTTACAAGTCTGGCAGACTGCACCAGGATGCGGACTGCCTATCCCGTCATCCAGTGGACCCTCCCGACTTGTCAGCGCACGATTCGGACGCCTGTGTCTTCGCGATATCCGCTTTATTCGACATACGCAGCGAACAGCTCACCGATGCCAATTTGCGGTCAATTATCCACCGTCTACAATCTCATGACTGTGCCCCGTCCCTACAATTATTCGTGCTTCGTGACGGCATCTTATACAGACGCGACACCAGCTCCGATGGCCCAGAGCTTCTACTAGTTGTACCCGAAACACTCCGTTCCACTGTCCTCGAACAGCTTCATGATGCCCCAACAGCTGGACATCTCGGAGCAACTCGCACGTACGATCGCGTTCGGCGTCGGTCCTTCTGGCCAGGCCTCCACCGCTCTGTGCGCCGATACGTTGCTTCTTGCGAGTCTTGTCAGCGTCACAAGCATCCATCCTTGTCGCCAGCCGGTCCTCTTCAGCCCATCGACATTCCCGGTGTCCCGTTCTACCGCGTCGGCCTTGATCTCATCGGGCCATTCCCAACATCTCTGACTGGGAACAAGTGGATTGCCGTCGCTACGGACTACGCGTCACGATACGCTATCACGCGGGCACTACCGACAAGCTGTGCCACTGACGTTGCGGAATTCCTACTTTACGACGTTATTCTTCACCACGGCGCTCCTCGACAGCTGCTGACCGACCGTGGTCGCTCCTTTCTGGCCAAAGTCGTCGACGACATTCTTCGTTCGTGTTCCACCCGTCACAAGCTAACCATTGCCTACCACCCGCAAACCAATGGGCTTACTGAGCGCCTCAACCGCACGCTGAGCACAATGCTCTCCATGTACGTTTCCTCAGACCACCGTGATTGGGACAGCACCTTGCCTTGTGTGACATTCGCCTACAACTCGTCACGCCATGACACCGCTGGCTTTTCCCCATTTTACCTCTTGTTTGGCCGCCATCCCACATTGCCCTTCGAGACGCTTTTACCATCACCTGTGCGCCCTGTTACCGACTACGCCCGCGATGCAGCTATCGGCTGCAACGGCTTGCCAGATTGCCAGGGATCGTCTTTCTGCCTCCCAGCTGTCCCAGAAGGCCCGCTACGATAGCCATCACAGAGTCGTTAATTATTTACCGGGCTCTTTGGTCCTCCTTTGGTCCTCCTCTTTATATTTTCAATTCAAGTTACCGCAGGCTCTGGCTCCAAACGAACTGTAAATTTTGAGCTGTCAGCTTAGCAGATGCGCTTGGTCTGTACAATGGTCTAGATATATTGCGTGAAGAAACTAAGTTACTGAATATTACTGTCTTTTTACAATAATCGAGAGCCAAGGAGGACAATACATCATTGTCGCTACAAGCTTACTCCAGTATAGGTGGCATTATTATTTTGAGCTCGCGCCGAAGTTCAATTGAACTGGGCATTGCAAAGAGAAGCCTTCGCCTTCCCAGAAAATGACAAGTAGGAAAACAATGAAGAATACCTCCGATCATCCTAGTGGCGCTGAACTCACGAGCAGCACTTTCAGATGAGGTCAGTGTCTCCGAGCCCATTAACAGAAAGGTGACAATCACCTATAGAAGAAAAGAAAACAGATCCGCCGAATATGGTAATTTCCTGGGCTCTTGTCGACGCAGTCTCCATGGAGGTGCACACACACGCGACTATGAAATTCGAGCGAACGGTACGTTCCTTCACCCATGCAGCATTGCTTGATCTGGCCTCCGAAATAAATGTGCAAGTACCACTTCTCTGAGAGTTTGTGATGCGCTGTGTTTTCCACCACCTAGGTAGCACTGTTGTTGCGCGACAGATGAATGGTTGATGCCCTCAAGAACGCAAGCCAGAGTTCATGAGATGTATTAGTTGCGTGGACTTTCGGCAGATGTCAAACGGTATGTCAAAGGCTGCCGTGAATGCCAGTGGCGAAAGCTTCCGTGAAGTCTCCCGGGCTATTGCAACCCGTTTAAAGACCTCATTACCCATTTGACCAAGTCTTCATGTCGTCCTCACGCCATTTCCGAGAAGACGCCATAACCGACGGCAACAAGAGGGTAATTGTCGCTACTGACCATTTAATCCGTAATGCCATGACAAAATCGCTCCCGCGAACCGCGGCTTCCGAGGTAGCGGAGTTCTTCATGTATCATATCGCATTTCAGCATCAATGGGGCCCCGTCCAGCGTACTGACATACAGCAGGCGACGTTCACGGCACTGATCATGGAAGAAATTTTTGAATAGGGCAAAACCAGGCATCTAAAAACGAGTGCTTACCATCCGCAGTCCAACGGACATACAAAGGGCCTAAACAAGATTGTCAAAGACATTACATATCTGTGTTAACGCGCTCAGTATGTGCTCCATAACGTAAGCCACTGCCACAGCTACCGTCTGTTGAAAAAGAGGAGCGAAGTTTTCCATTACAGAAATGCGCATACCCCCAGGCTTTAGGCTGCCTGCTTTCTTCGTGGAGTGACAATACAGTCACCCGCATAGCATCCCGTAAGTCATCAAGCCTTAGTGACGCGTGGTTGGCCATGGCGGATGCTGCCCTAGCTTCGAAAATATTATTGTTTTTAACTCCTGTTTTTTTAATTGTCTTCGATGAAGAGATCGCTGCTCGCTGTGCCAGTGCATAATCGAAGAAAGCTGATGACGGATAACAAGAGGTATGTGTATTGCAAAACTGGCGACGCGCTCTCCACTTTTTTTATCGAGAGCGTCGCTGCAGCCACAGCTCACGTGTTGAGGGTGATAGAACCTCGACGTCAAGCAGAAAACATGGGGTCCCATCTAGTCTTTCATGAACTTCGCGTATAAAACCGCCCTATAAGAAACAACATGCTTCACATCATTTCGCCTCCTGTACAGCCGCGAAGTGCACACGATGCTGGTAGCTATGATTGAGTGTCATGACAGAGAGAACCTAAGAACTGACGCCGAATAATTCGCTGAATGCATTAAAGATGCCGTCCAACTCGCGCCGGTGCACATGGGTCAGCAGCTGCACGGAGATGCACGACGTTGTAATATTCACCACGGCTAAGCGTTCTATAAACCCGAAGAACAAGAAGGGTTGGGACTCGTTTGACGCAGTGCCCTTAGTAAAATGTTGCTGAGCCAGTATTTCGGTCCATACAAAGTTGTGCACCGCATTAGCGACGTGAATTTCGAGGTGGTAATGGACGGTACGGCACAAACCCACCGTATACAATAACTAGCTCTGACGTAGTTCACATCATGCGCACAAAACCGCATTTTATGCATTCGTAACTTTGTCTTTTATTCTTCTTTTATATTTATTCTCCCATATGCGCTAATGTAGTTACCTCTGTTTACAATATTCATCGCGCTTCACCGCTACTGTACTTTTGACTTTGCTATAGCTGTCAGTATAGCATCGTTCTTCAGCATGTATGAATTTTTGTCGTCTTAAACCAATTTTACAGCGTTGAGGTGATGCTCTTTCCTAGCAATGGTACAAATTCCACCGGTAAGAAACGGCACAGTGCAATAGAACAGGCTTATGAGGAAAAGAACACAGAAATGTGCGCGCAGCGCACCACGCTCGATTGTCTGGTCTTGCGACGTGTTTTTCAGGAGCCAGCTGCCTCAATAAACCCGGCCAGTTCCTTTACGAAATACGTAAAATAGTAGGATCCCCCAGTAGTAGTATGATCCATGACTGCATATCGAAGGGAACTCAATACCAGTTAATAAATGGTGATCGGTAGTATAGTGTCAATATATCATCTGGATTCCCGAGTGGGTAGTTTTGCGACCCTTACTATTCTTAGTTTCTATCAGAGTTTTTTTTTTAATTGAAAGGACTATGCGGTACTAGGCCGATGACTGTGTCGTTTTTAGGAATATGAAGGATGTATCAGATGTCTCCTTTTTAGAACAGAAGAAACAGTAGGCTACTTTGGTAAAAAACATGAAAATACATCTCAATACTCAACAGTACGACTTGTCTTGTTTACAGGCGAGCGGTCGTCTGTTAGGTCCACTATAATTTATTGGAAGTGCTCGAGGAAAATGTCCACTTCAACATATTCGTGAATTTTTTTCAAAAAATACACCCCGGAGTAAACAAATCAAACACGTATCTACGAACGCGTGTATAATGCCTAACTTTATCCGACGAAACTTCAACGTACGCTAGAAAACGAAAGACAGTCATGTTCGGAAATTGACAAAGGTATGCTTCAGCGGTATGCGATCCGCGTTAAAGCAGGTCATCTTCCGCTATAGCGCGTTTAAAAAAGCATAGCCGCACTATAATTAGCAATTACCACGTTTAAGGCGGCAGTATTGCATCTGTCAGTCGAAGCTTAGGTTGGTGAGCTCATCAACAAATGCGGGTAAAGGTAAAACCTTCAGTTTCTATGACCCAAATACCTTACTAGGTGACAGTTCACTTAGGAGCCATGTATGCTAGCCATTTACTGTTTATTTTAACGTCATGTCCATGCAGTAAACTAAGGGAAATGTCATGCCGCATGGGTGCTTTGTAATAAATTTACTATCATTTACTTAAACAGCTTAGTTTTGAAGAGCAGTCCGCCTTGGCTATTATTTACGATTGCTCAGTCTTAATATGTATACATGGTTTCCTATGACATCTCCTTTGAACCCCCCTGCAATAATGCCTGTCTATATACAAAGTTATGTAATTTGCACATTTAGATAATATAAATCGACCAAGCTAGAATGAAAATGAGGGAATAAATAAGTTGGCATCACGACGGTTGTATGACAATCTGGGCATGAACACTATATGACGACGAGCATGACAAGAGTCGGATGACTAGCTGGAAGAACTGCAATGACAGTACCACAAACACGAGCATATACTTAACCACTGAACACAGGGCGCGTCTTGTAGCCACCTTGGCCGAATAAATTCATACTCATTGTGATAACTTTTTCAACTGTTTAATAATGCAAAAAATATCCGCAAGTCTAACAACCACATTGTTGCATTCCTAATATATCTGCATTCTCGCAAATATAATTATGAAAACTACGACAACACATCTCTGGGGTTTTTCGAACCATCTATGACGCGATCTCATGGTTTATTCTCTCTGTTTTTACCCTTAGAAGAAACAATGCCTAAATTATTCTGAACAACTATTCTTTCAGTGCAGATAACTAAGGGCTGTGCTCCGCATGGGCACACTGAAAAATAACTAAATGATCGAGGACATGATCTCATCATCGTCAAGACCTGTACGCCTAAGTAAATGATAAGTTTTAGATCATAGGTTTGCGCAGCTATCCCCAATGACGGTATTAGAAGTAATAACAAAGCCTAGAATTAAAGTGTGTGAACATAACGCTTCCTTTTACCACCTGACTTCTTTGTCTGCTATAAAATGACGAACGTGCAGAAGAACAAAGGAGGTAGGTGCATACTACACCTACGCTTTCCAAGTACATTTACGTAAGAATAATCAAAATGTTCTTGTGGTATGCAGATCACAATGACGTTTAGAATCAACATGTTTTATTTTCGCAGAACGCGACATGGGATAACGTATCGACGTGAAGGCGTAGACATCCGATCTCATTGTTAATACTAAGGAAGGACCGGTATAAATTACGAAGCTGCAACTTGCCAAGCATTCTTTCGCCGGTGTAAGTTCCAAAGCACTGAGAATGAAACTCCTTCTAATTTTCCTTGTTCTTGGAGTCGCTCATTGCACGATTCAACAAGAGAACCAGAAAGGTACGGCCACGGTACCTGCTTGGGCCAGGGAAGACGTATTTGGTATATATCAAGACGCCTGGCAGGTAAAACGATTTTGCCCTTCTCATACTTCTGCATGGAGAAGTTTGTTATGTGGGTAGACTGGAAAAACAAGGTGTGATAAGACCTATCGTGGCTTTCATTTAATTACGTTCCTTCTGTTAGATATCCGTTTTGCTTATTCTATACTCGCACACCTTACCACTTGTAGATTTTAAAGCCAACTAATTTAAATTGCAGGAAAACACCTATGCGAGTGTCAGTACATTCGGTGTTTAGTAAGTAATTCAACGCTGAAATTGATGCAATCCCGTAATCTTCAACTTACTTACAATCTTTATACGCTCCCGAGGTCCGAATACAGCTATGGAAGATAACCGTTCTTCAAGGTCGTTTTTATTATCTACCGTTATGTGAGGAACGTAAAAAATATATTTTAAAATTTAAACACCAGGGTTAGATGACAAATGCTGCGTTCCCATGTGTATAAAAAATAACCATTTCCGCATGTGTGCTATCGTAAAAACTGCATGTTATTGGCTTAATGACGAGATGAAAGCGGAACTACGTGTATAACAATGCCATCAGAAAGCCGCGTCCCGTATTTTCCCGGAATCTGATTGATTTCAAAACACACCACAAGGTTGCTAGTTAAGAGGTCTAGATAAATTTATTGTCAAATTTCTCGATAGCGGAATACAAGAATATGAGCAAATCACTTCTTCAATGTTACTAAAGCACCGTAGTTCATGTTAAAAATGAATACTTTGCGCAATCACTCCCGAATATTTCTCGAAAAATTAAAATCTGTGTGCAATGTATTCTAAAAGCATTCTTAGGAGGATACAACCATCCCTCGTGAATACGTGCCGAAATAGGTGTCTTAGTTTTTGATTATTTTCTCTGCAAGAGACTAAGAATACTAAGGGTTTGCTGCGTTTTCCTAAAGCTGCAATGTATTACCCGCTGCGGTGTCCTAGCGGCTGTGGTGTCGCGACTCTAAGCGCGGGGGCAGGGCATCGAATTCCGGCCGTGGCATCCGCAAGCCGATGGTGACGAAATGCAGCAACGCCCATGTCCCGTGCATTAGGGGCACGGTAGAGATCCACTGATGGTCAAAATTAATCTGGAGTCCCTCGCTACGGCGTGCCTCATAATGAAATTGGGGCTTTGGCACATAAAACTCCCGAATGTGTTCATATTATTAGTTAGCGATATCTACCTTTCATAAACATATATGGTTGAAGCATTGATTGCGACGCCAAAATGAGGAACAATGACTTGTTTTAATGGCTACCATAAACATTTCTGCTGTGTAACAGAAGTCTTTTTAGCTGGTTTGCCATGCCCGTTGTTAATACAAGAAATACAATGGTGGAGCTCTGGCATATAAGCGCTAGCTTATCAGATGATAAAAAGCTCGACGCAGAAATCTAGAGCTGTTTTGTTTTGTTTTGTTTCAGAGTATCAAACAAGATAGGGTGCAATTTACTATCTCGTGAAGGCTACATATAGTGAAGATGACGTGTGGGGCACTGATTTCACATGTGTGACTGTAACGGCAACAGAAGTCTCTGAAGAACAGAAGACGATTGAAGCTACGATAACGTTCAAGAATAACGCTTCCTCAACACCGTTAGTATCTTTATCTTTATAATGAAATACAGCAGAAAGCTACAGTAGGATCAATGAAAAAGAAATTAGTCAGTCAAATTAGTGCGGTGCATATATACCAGGAAACGAAATGAATCGGGTAGTTTCAACGTTCTCTCCGTGCATCCTAGTATAGCAAGAAACAAACGCTTGAATTCAAACGTCGCTTTAGGAAGCCGCCCAAACCGTTAAGGAAAGGCTTACGAGTTACTTTACGCAGCTCATCCCATCTGGAGCATTTTTTATTCCATAAATGTTCTTCATTTGTGTCCTACAGTTCTTTTTTTATGTAGATGCTGTGCATTGGCTTAACCGGCTCCTTGTGAGGACACAACACGAAAAAAGAATATAGCAGGAGCCACGCACTATGGGAATAGGTATAAGAGGAGCCTCGCGTGATAGGAAGCAAAGTCTTTGCTTTCAAGCAACGCAAATTTATTTGCAGAAATAATATGCAAAGTCCAATTCGGTGCCTAACGCGTCACAAAATGTTCCCCAGACAGGACGCCGCACCTTTGAGCAAGAACACAGAACCATCACTGAAGAAAGGACCTTCCGCTGGTGTAGGATGTTTGCTCAGCAAATGAGGTCGCGTAGAAGGTGCCACCGAGGACAAACAGTTCTTTTCTATGGTCGCTGAGACCGCCTGTATTTTCAAAAAACCAGATGGGATGAAGAAGTTAGGAAATTTGCAGGCGCAAGTTGGAATACGCTAGCGCAAGACAGGGGTAATTGGAGATCGCAGGGAGAGGCCTTCGTACTGCAGTGAACATAAAATATAGGCTGATAATGATGATGATGACATAATCGGTACATTTTAAGCGATAATGAACAATTTGGCGCAAAAAACAACCTATGGAAAATGAATGCCCTTAGAGATACATACGGCACCTTAGAAAATGCTTGGGGAAGATAATAAAAGGGGTAGGCCAACTGATATCTGGGTGTCGGTCAGCTTGAAATCTGGCGTTGGTTAAACGTGAAATTTGGAGGTGGGCCAACTGAAATTTAGGTGTGGGCCAAACTGACATATTTTGGGCTGTACCAACTCTAAGTATACCAGTGGTACAAGTTGAAATTTGGGGTGACCCAACATAAATTAGGGGTGAGCCAACCTAAATTTCCGCGTGGGCTCACCCCTAATTTCGCCGTTGTATGAACATGGACCAAATTAAATTTCGCAGTTTTCCAACATGACTTTTTAACGTGGGCCAACTGAATATTTGGTTCAAAATATATTGGGACAAAAGTTTAGACAAAAGTTACTGTCAATGTAGAACTACAGCTGAAAAACAGGCATGATTCATCGCAATGTTTTTAGACCTTGCCTACAATTGTGTACGTTTGCGTATTGCATAACTCTTTTTAAAAGAAGTAGAGGTGTTTAAAAATTGTGATAGAAGTGTGTCGAGTTTCCTCATTTGAGACTAAATATTTATACAAATGTGCCTTAGAAGAAGCCATTCTCAATGTCGCATAATTACGCACGTGACGCTGTGGTGCTCGCTGTGAAAAGTTTTTGTGAACATGCATGTTACAAATTACAGACAGACCTCTAAAGAAACAGTCACCGCCGTTAAGATGTACGATTACAAAAATAAGGAAAACGCCATAGAATACAAGACACATGGTAAGTTTCCCTTATCAAGCTTACCCGCAGTAATTGCATCTTGACATAATGCAGCATTTCCTTTCATTTATTTATATAAAAATGCGACTGTGAATCTTATGGAGCTTAGCCAGAGCGCTCATGATTTTATTAGAAATAAATAACGGAATGTTCTAAGCGGTTGTACTTGAAATAGTACATTTAAAGAGAGACTAACATACTTTAAAGGGCCTCAAAACCACCCACAGGTCGAAATTTAGGTGTGTTGTCGCAGTTGTGCACGAGTCTACAACGAACACGTAGCCGCGAGAATTTTTCTAAGTGATGCCGGAATAGCCGAGTTGCACGCCTTTGTTATCAAAATATGGTCCACATTCGTTTCGCTCTTTTCTTCCATAGTCTCCTCGCCGAGTGCTTCTCCAAATGTCACATGAAATAGGTCATCGCCAACACGATTCTCAAAACACTCCCCACTTCTGGTTAAGGCACGTCCACTCTAGCCGCAAATACACCGACGGCGAACCGGCCTCCAGTGCCATAGAACGTCTGACGCGCGAGAGGTGTCCAAAAGGAGACAGCAGTTCCGCCGGCGCACCGCCCGCATCACGATGCGGGCTGCGCGCCGCGAAGCTGCGCGCCTCTGCCACCGGCGACGAAAACATAGGCTGCAGCTTCTGTTCCAAGCAAAATAATTTTCAATAGATAAAGTGATTCGTAAATTGTACATTTTATGAAGAACGATATCCACTGTCAAACGTAAAGCATGAACAAGAGCTGCGATACTTGTCGAGCTCAGCTGTAGTGCACGGCTACCGACGGGAAACGACCAGCGCGGCTGTGCTCGCATCGCAGCCGATGGCGGCGCAAATATAAGCATATTTTCTTCCTTTTGTACAATTATTGCGAAAAGCGATAACAACGGTAAGAAAATATTGCGGCTTGTGAGCGTCGGTTATTCATTCCGAAGCGCCGTCCTTTTTAGCTTTGAAGTGAACAGGAAAAAGCCTATAGCGACGACATAGGCCCAGTCGAGCGATCGGCGGTGGTGGTGGTGACGCTGCCGCACAAATGGGTCCCGGTCTCATCCTCTCTACGGCAAGGATACCTCGCAGTTCGCGTGGAAAACCGCTGTAGAATGGTGGCCCGCGACTGGCAAACGGCATGCGGCGAGTTACCGTGCCGGTAACGGGGACCTGGACTCGGCGCTTCTCGGCAACCCGCTGTTGCTGTGGTAACGGCCGGTGTTCATGCGAAGCGTGCCGCTATAGACCCTGTGTTGCGTACACGTCTGGAAAGGCCAACACTGTCGCACTCTGGTCGCGCAGCTAATCAGACTGCTTAGCACGACTGTGTTGGAACCCGAGCGATTTGGCACTTGCGTTGCGGGCAGTAAATACCGATTCGCAAGGGCGCACAAGCGAGCAACACGACGAGAAAGATCAGAGAGCGCGCGCACCTGCTAGGAGACAAACCGCAAGTCGTAGGTTCTTGTTCGACCAATGCGCATCGTCATTGCCGCTGACATCACCAGATGCACCCTGCTGACATCGTGACGTCCGCTGGGGATACCGGGAAAGCTAGGAGAGGAGGACGGCATTGGTTCTTTTTTATTTTGTGGCGCGCCCACAGCGCGTAGCGCTGCAGCGTTTGGCGTCGTTGAACCTGACGGCATTCTGAACTCGATGCGCGTGTTTACTTCAAATGTTAGAAAATTATCTGAGGTGATTTAGGGGCCCTTCAAATATAGGCATTTTGTTGTAAACACATGTGCTGTCGCATAAAAGAGCAGCTCTTCAAATTTTGAATAAGAACCATGAGGTCACATCAAATTTTGCATTTCAAGAAGCAGCGTCACCATCCTAAAATGAACAGCTAACTATTTTGCTTAAAATGTGGATTGCAAACATTTTCTATACTAATCAGGGAACTATTCAATAGGTGGCGGTTATGTTCTGCTGCCGGTCCATTTCTTCATGGCTTGCTTTTTCCTATCCCAGTTACTACAATCAGATGTTACCCAATTACAAAAAAAATTTACACAAGCAAGACATACACAAAATGGAGAACACATTGATGACACGGAACGAAGTTGTCGACGACAACACAGTCGCAGATGCCCCCGTGAAAATATTTCCATTGTTGAGCGCGTGTCCTCTTTTGCGGAAATTGTGTCTAGCAGTGAATAAATATTGGACCCAGAAGCAAGTGCTTTTCGCAAAATTAGCACATGTGGCATATGGCAGCGGCTATGAGTGGCGCTGAGCAACGCGACACACGATTTGCTATTCTACAATGTTGGCAGCACCCGTTCCACGCAAAAGAAACAACTTACGTTTGACACACTAGCTCATAAACAAGAAACAATTAAACCATCGCATGCGAAATGAACGCACTGACAGTACACATGAGGCATGTGAGCGCGCATGCAACTTCCTAGCATCGGGCACTGATTCTTTCTGTAAATTATCTTCTTGCGTTGTAATTAAAAGAAATGTCTACAACATTTGGAATACAATACTACAATATAAAAAGAAAATGTCGCAGTTTCGCCCTGAGGACGAAGCAATGAATGCGATAGCAACACAGCAATGTCATACGAAGTAAGGTGAGCGGCTTTGGTAGCAATATGAATTGTAGTAAACATGAGCTGATTAAGTAAGCAGGCGTGCTGCGGTGTAAGTAGACCGACATGAAGAGAGACTCGATGACCACGAGAAGGCGCGTGTGAAACGGTGGTGTTGATGAGAAGCGCTTCCCGTGGGCTGCGCGTGCGAAAGGACACACCTGTAGCGCTGCACTGCCGATCCGGGCAGCATTGCATGCGTAGCGTGCGTTGGAAAATGTGGCCCGACTATTACTAACTGAATGAACAAGCGTGGTGTGAGCGCGCACAAACAAACACGAATAGATCACACTGAATGACTGCAGACAGCGACTGTCAAAACGCTGGCAGCAAGCATACGCCGCAGCTGGCGAAGGTACGTGCGGTCTATCGCTTCAACGGAAACTGAGCGGCGAATGCACGGCGCATAAAGGTCAGAGCCGTGTGGAGATAAGAGACGGTGCGGACGAGCGACGAGCGCGGTTGTTGGCAGAGTAAAAGTGCGCCCCCCCCCCCCCTCCCGCTCCCTCCGGCGCTGGCTTCCTGCTTCCTTGTTTGCGCGTGGGAGATTGAGTGCGTTCGCTCTCTGTGATAGCGCGCGTCCACGGCACGCTTCCGCTCGCGGGCATACGGCGCGCGGCGAAGATTTTATCTATAGGGAACCTGACGGCGACGGCAACGGCGACGACGACGCCGACGGCAGAAATCCGGTTGAAGTGTCCATATAATTGCTATCGCAATAAAAACTGTACTTGGAATGCTTACAATGAAACATGCAGGCGAAACCTTTCCTCTCCGTATTTGATTAGGTAACGTTGTTAGAAGTGTGTAAGGATATTGAACGTACATTACTAAATACCTGCATCTCCGAGCATTATTCTCATACAACGTAACGAATCATAGTGGTGATAAAAGTCACGCTGCCGTCGTCTAAAGAGTCTTTTTCCCTATTTAATTTACCTATGATATCGTATCCCGTGCTTGAAACATCTGCCGGCATAACCAATTTAAACAAAAACACTCAAGGCAACGGCGAGTAGTTTTTATTCTGTCCTTTGGTGTTTCCACCTTCATTTATCTTTCGTTAGTACGTTGCCTGCTGCTTATATTAGGCATAGGATAAACAAAAAGAAAAGGTTGCGCAGACTTGCAATTTTAGCACAAAGTTTTAGTTTTTATAGACAAAAAATGTTATCTTAGCTTCAAGGCTTGTCCCTCAGCTTCATATAGTAGAAATAATTTTTCAAACAGTGACGTTTCAACATCACTTGGGAGCATTATGCCCTACTGTACGCTCCATAGGATATATTACTGCCGTTAATGTAAGTGCGTGAACCGATGCCTCAAATTTTAGTAAACTTGCATTATTTCTTTTCAATGCTTCTTTCTCGTCCTCGAACTCCTCCTCCCTTGAAACCTTGCCTGAATCTTTTGTGCTTTTATTAGAATTTATATAACCGAGCTCTTAAAATAATGAATACTGCAGGTTAGGCTAATTCCACTTGCAACGTCCCTACATAGACTGAATGAAACATTCGATCAACCTAAGACTTTCCGAGATTCCCTCGTTTTCACTGAAGTGTCTTGCGACATCTTCCATGTTCCATATGCCAAGAACACAAATGGAAGACAAAATGGAGGTAGGCAGAAAAAGTGTACTTCATTCCAAGAAGAAATTGTCGCTGAATGCAATCACTTAAATCCATGTATCACTTTTTTATTCATATCGCCTGGTGCGATAGACCGCAGATCATGCCTGTCCTATATTCCTTTTTTAAAGGAATGATAGCTTTGCTATGCCGCTAACGACTCGTGGTTAAAGCTAAACGGGCAGTGCAATACTGAGAGTCTCTAGGCACCTAACTTCGCCAAACGTCATATTCGGTGCGTGATGTTTATTCGGATAAAAAGCTAAAAATGAATTGTAAGAGGGCGTTTGCATCCCACATTCAGATAGAAAGATGACAGAAATAGTTAGACTTGTCCTTGTTTCCTGTTTAAGCGCAAGCCTTTTCAGGAAGGCGGCATGGAGGCAAGGCCTCGAAGTCCCCACATGGCAGACCTGAGCCTGGGTCGTTGAACTTCGCCGGTATTGAATAAAGTTGTTTCCACCCATCCATCTATTCAGGAATGTATAAGGAAATGTGTAAAATGAATCTAATATTGTGAAGAAGGCCTGCTCGATAAATTCGCAGAGCCACCAAGCTATCAAAAATTTGATGACCTGCTGCAGTTTTTGCTGAACATACGTATCGCCAAAACAATGTAACTAAAGCAAAGTGCTCTATAAAGTGCAAAATACTACAAAACTGTTCTGCCAGATGTAACGACAGATACAAATGTAACTTTCTCAGTGACAATAAGAAGAGACAAAGGTTAGCCAGTATGAGCCGGTTTCATTCAGCGACCGTTGGTGAGAATGAATCTGGTCAACCAATGTCAATTTGCTCGTAATAGGTAATGCCTAAAAGATATCATTACGATAGAAGAAATTTATTTCAGTGCAACCGAATCGCCAGGCGGCATATAAGGTAATATGTTTTTTTGCACAATGATAATACATAACTTTACATGTTCGCAGATGATCAACCTAAGACTTTCCGAGATTCCCTCGTTTTCACTGAAGAACAGTCTTGCGACATCTTCCATGTTCCATATGCCAAGAACACAAATGGAAGACAAAATGGAGGTAGGTATAAAAAGTTTACTTCATTCCAAGAAGAAATTGCTTTCAGTTGATTAGGAATGGGCGTTTTTATCAAGGCTACGTAAACACGCGACGCTATATGTCGAAAACAGTTTACAATTTGTTTATATTTCAAGTCGCAATACCTAACATTTGCGGTAATTATTTTCACCACCGGGTAATTGAATTTTTCCTAGGATGTAATCACATAGTTGAATACTTAATGATACTGGATGCAGCAATTCCCTTAATTACTTAGTTTGAAATACGATCATTGTGCACTTAGCTTATTGACTCTTTATTTGGGAAATATAGATGAGTGCTCACAGAAAAGAAATTTAATAACCATATCCATTAGTGTGAAAGACACTGAAACGTTTTTGTTAACACTCAAGAAAGTATAAATAATTAGCTTGTTTTGGTTGCATGAATTTAGTTCATGGTATTTATTTACTCTCAAGGTCAAGACATCACAGAGAGGAGTGGGTAAACATACAAAAATACAAATGTGTTAAAGTAGAAATTGTTGCGGCAATTAGTTACACCAACTTTCAAACGGTGGTCGATGAGTAGGGAAATATACATGGTTGGTAAAAAAAGTGAGTCACGTAGGACATGGCTAAAATGATAAATTTCATCGAAAAAGGAGCGACAAGAAATTTTACGTCCAAGTGACAGATAAAAAAATCAGAGTCATTATGGTCACACTAGCTGTTCGTGAATAGTTCGATATAATAAACTGTGCAGGTCGATTTTGGATTGCTTCGATAGAATGGACGAGGGAATTAACATGGGGATCTCAAATAGAAGATGCGTACTGCAATTTAGGATGCACTAATGCTTTATAAAGCACGTGTTTTGAACTGCTAGGGGAAAGTCAGAAATAACGCCTTAAGTAACCAAGTGATTGATTTGCGCTATTGACAATGTGGTTTCTGTGTACATTGCCACGAAAGATTCTCTTTAATGTGGGTGCCTAGGTATTTGTATGAGGAAACTTGAGACAGCGGAGCGTTTTTAAGAGAATAATTCCGAGGTGGAAAATTACCAACAAGGTGGGAATTCTCATTACTTTACATGAGGTTACGTTCAGTTTCATCAGCCAAGTATTGCACTCTGCATAGACCCAGTGTAGGTGTGCCTGAAGGATGGCACTATCAGTCGTTAATATTGCGCGGTAAATTACACAATCATCAGTGGACAACCTTATAGAGGAGGAAACGCTATTGGGTGAAACATCACGTCAAATATTAGCTTTTTAAAGCATATTGTAACAGCGATGTAAAGCCGAGTGGTGTAGTGAAATCAAGTCTGCTTGTAGAAATTGAGACTAACACCACTTTCAAAATATGCAGACAGAACGCGGCGCAATACAAGAGCTTTTCGGGTAACATTTTACAAATAGCAGGCATCAAGCGGTATGGGTTCCTCAGTATTAAACGCCGAGGAAGTTATTAGCCGATTTAAAACGGATATTTCTACAGCGGTCTAAATACTGGATTTAAAGTAACCATTCGTGGCACTACTGCTATGCTTCATTTTCTAGATTTAAGCACGTACCGCGAAAGCAGTATCTGAACTTTCGGGTGCCTCTTGAAGGGTAAATTGCACCATAAGATCCATGCAATTGAAAATAAAGGGAAATATGTTTGAACTAAACAATGACAGACAGCTTAGAGTTTAGCTTTTAGCCAATACACAAATGTTGTTTGGGAATATTTTATCCATGTCATAATGTTACGAAAAAGTGTGAAATGAGCTTGCCCTTATTCTTACTTTGTCATACAGAGAAGGGAGCGCTTTATAAGTTTTCATTTCTACGGTGTGGACGATATTTGTATTTAACCTTGATTTAAACATTAAACCATATCAGAAACATTGCTAATTTATATGTACTGAAAGTTTGTGGAGCTAGCGTGGAAATGAAAATATACAAGAATGCTCACTTTGACAATTATACTTGTGCTTTTAAACTAAGTCATGTCTTAATTTTAGTCAACAAGTACCAATTCATTTCCCTTAGCAGAGTTAGTCTTATTTTGTGTGTCGAAGAAAAACTAATACTTGCAGTGGCTATTGACGATTTATGCTACCAATGCTACTTCTTTTGAAGGCACGGCAACCACAATTCCCGTTTGCTTCTTGTTTACCCACATGTACTTTCATTTGGTACCTTTTAGGCCCGTGTTAGACTGTGTGCTCGCGCGTCTGTGAGGAGTTGAACACAATTGACTAAAGTTATGTAACAAATAGAAATACTCTATGGACCAGTATTTGACATTATTGCAGACAGCCATAGAGTATCTTAGTAATTTTACAGTTGCTTTATTACCTCTTAATTTTAAAGCGTTGGAATAAATATTGTGAGACAAACGTGCAATCCATGTGTTTGACTTGACCAAAAACCTAACAAATTGCTAGAAAAAAGTACACTACTATCGAAGCTCATCTTCACGTTTTGTCTCATGATTGTCAAAACGCGTACTGCGCCTTTAATCTATTATTCCAAAAAACGTTGTCAGAATGTAACTCAGACTATTTCTGCTATGACATAAATATTACCTCTTACTCCTTTTGTTGCAGATTACGAACTGTGGGTGCACGAAAGCAAAGTGAGCAGCATACCTCCCTGCTGTCTGTTCCTGTTTGAATACTTGGCAGAGAACCGGGAAAGGTACACTGTATATAATGATGATTGCAAGGCGACCACAGCGGACGTCCAGCAGCCAGGAACGCAAGCCTGATGCTTGCTGCGAAAACGACCAGTGCTCGGTTTATTTCGAGAATGTAGTTTCTAGTTCTGCAGGTTTGTCATGGTGGTTTTTTAAACAACCATCACAAATTCTGTCCGAACATTGTAGTAATTATTGCAAAATTTCAAATAAAAATATTTGCTTATACTGAATATTAGATGTTATCTTTGTAGAAAAATAAAAATTGTAAATTAATAATGCGCCCGCGTCGAAAGAACTAGAAAAGTGATTTGCAACAATTCACTTGGAAACACAAGGATATGGTAAATTTCATATTAGATATATTTGGTAGAATGCAATAAGACGCAAATGTTGTCCTACAAGCTAAAAGTAAAAGAGGTAAATCATGGGCCCCGTAATGTTCATTCAATCGTGGAGTCGCAATGCCGCCCAGAGAGCAAAGTAGGGGTGGCGATAGAAGTGTTTCAGACAAAAACAAAAAGGTATTGCAGTTGATAGGACGGGTAACTTAGAAAGAAATTTCAAATCCTAACTATAACAACACGATGCGGCGATCGCGTGTAGAAACACCAACGGGTTTCAGTTAATGACGTCAATCCCTGGATTCTAGGTGCAGCCACCTAGAAGCTTGTGCTTTCCTCTAAACGAACATTTCCGGCTGCTAGGTCGTTTGACCAGTTCAAGTGTTCAATGGCTCTAAATCACCTTACGCGTTCTCGAGCGCTAGGTGCGGGAGAATTAAGCGCGGATGAAGGTAGGAGCGATCTGGGTTTTCCTTGCATTTAGCATGGCACCGACGAGTTTGATCCACGGATAGATGACGTCTACCATTTCCAGTCTTTAGCAGTGAACGACTCCCCCTTTCTACAGCTGTAATGGGGCCTGAAAGGCTAGAAGGGGCAAGGTTACGCATCATGGGAGCTGCGTAAATGAAAAACTGCTCGGCCAGGCGAATGTTGCTGTGCAACTGTTTTGACTTTATTCGATATGCTGCCGATTTTTCACTGCAGTCGCTATTTAAGCGAGAACTTGGTTTGTCTCAGAAACGACAGCTTCGCTCACAAGCTTCAGGTAAAAACGATCAGCCGCCAACATACACACTTGCAAATATATGCAATTGGACTAGCTTCAACGTTTCACGGCCTCGACCGCATAATGGCAGTGGGCTCCGCTATTCTGAGACGTCGAATAAGCTGGCGCGATTTT
>NC_051162.1:86936850-86965418 GCF_013339745.2 Dermacentor silvarum
GCTTACTAGTATAGCTATAAGCTACGCAGTATAGCTATACTGCGTATAGTTAGCTATACTTGCGTATAGTTAGCTATACTTGCGTATAGTTAGCTATACTGCGTATAGTATAGTTGTGCGCGTATAGCTATACGCAGTATAGCTATACGCGCACAACGGTTGTGCAACGCGCACAACGGTTCTCGACGCCGTCGGCGTTTTGCCCGCGTTCGCACCGAACGCGCGCGGCGTTGCTGACTGTTGCCGGTGCCTTGGGGGCAGCTCGGAGGTTTTCGACGAGATCATAACGGGACACTCGTCGAGCAGCGTCCGAAGTTTTTACCATCTCCCCTCGCAACGTTTTCAATATGAAGCATCTTATGCTCGGGCAATGCCTCCTAAAAAAACTATGCCTGGGACGTCGCTTGCTTTGCCATTGTAGGTACGCTGCCGCGCGTTGCGAGCGGCCGCCGTGTGTTGGCGCTAGCGACTGGACTGCCGGAGTGACGCTGTCCGCAACGCTGTGTCGGCGCAGCTGACTGAGTTGTAACTACGCGTTGTTAAAGTGTTCTAGAAAGGGGTTGTTCTAGAACACTTTAGCGTTGTGCAGGCGGTTGCTTGCGCGCTCGTGGCGTGCATTGGAGGTGGCGTTGGAAGGCGTGCATTGGAAGAGAGCTACGCTCAAAATTTAACTCGTCTTTTAACTCGTGTACAGCGTCGCGTCGCTAGCGCGTTGGAGATGCGTTTGAAGAACGCTGGCATTCTTTCTGCCGACGGTCAACCACGCATGCTGTGTTCGCCGCTGCCGAATAGTTTCCCCAGAGGCTCGCTTATGGGCATAAGTTCGTTCACAGTATGAAAAAAAATGCAGCCCCTCTTGTAATCGAGGCTAGATGTACGCATGAAATGGCTACCGGCAAAGCAGATTGTTTGGAGATGGTACTAACCAACGCTCCGGAGGGAGGAGGGGGGGGGGGGCGTTCTACTTCGGGCAGCCCGAGCGGAATCGAACTAAAACATGTGAGGTCTTTTTTTTTCGTCGTTTTTTTCAGCTATTGGGCAATATGCAATAAACACGAAGCAGAACAATAAAGCGCAGAAGAACACAAACGCTTATCGCAGTTTCACACTGAATAGAACGATTACAACGAATATCTGTTTTCCTATCTAAGCTAGGTACAGGGTAGTCCGTGGTCGAATGCTTAGTGAATCATAGGACTTGCTCCAACCCCAAGTATCTCGCAGAAAGCGTAATCGTGGTACAGTACCAATTCTGCAACGTTAAGGTTGGCTGTAATTAGTGGTAGGCAGTGGAAAATGCTAACGCTTAACCTTGGACCCTGCCGCGCAACGCTTGAAACAGCGAAGCTGGGCGATTGTAGCCCAGCATTTTCCGGAAGTGCGCGCGAACTTTTCATCTTATTACTCATGATGACGATAATTCCTTTCGCTCGTCGCGGACTTACCATAGAGAAAGAAAGAGTCTTTCTCTATGAACTTACCATAGAGAAAGAAAGAGTCTTTCTCTATGGACTTACGGCCGTCACTGCGCTTTGCACAGCGCAGTTTGCAAAACCGACACCGCGTTCTAATGCCGACACCGCGTTCCAAGAGATGATGATGATGATGATAAGTGGTTCTTGAGGGAAAGGGAAAGGTTGGCGCTATCTTCTGCAGCCCTTGAGGGAGCACGGCTCAGCGCCAAAGACCCGCTCCGTGAATGTGTCTCTCTCTCGCTCTCATAGCGCGTCTTCACCTCGCAGAGCACGAGCGTACGAACGCGCCAGCTGTGCACGAAAACGACGACGCTCGAACGCAATCATATGGTTCGCATAAATGCATACTCTGCAAGCGTGGCTGTACAGCCTACACCTAAGAAGAAGAAGACAGCCTAAGAAGAAGAAGACGGCGTTCCGAACGGTCGCGCTTTGATGTTCTCTGCTCAAAAGGACCAATCGGCCACTGGCCGAGGTGCTGCCCAGGCTCAAGCCAGCAGTAATGACTACCGTATCGTCCTGCCTCGTCTCCCAACTGGTAAGCTCGTCACCGATTCCGTTTTATTGCGATAGCAATTAAATGGACACTCCAAAGCAGATTTCTGCCGTCGGCGTCGCCGTCGCCGTTGCCGTCGCCGTCGCCGTGAGGTTCCGTATGACGCCAATGGAGATGAAATCGTCGCCGCGCGATGATAAGTGATGATGATGATGATAAGTGGTTCTTGAGGGAAAGGGAAAGGTTGGCGCTATCTTCTGCAGCCCTTGAGGGAGCACGGCTCAGCGCCATCCGCGCGGTGGTAAGTGGTTCTTGAGGGAAAGGGAAAGGTTGGCGCTATCTTCTGCAGCCCTTGAGGGAGCACGGCTCAGCGCCAATCCGCGCGCCGCCGAACGCTGTATGTGCGAGTGAAAGGGCGCGAGGGACGCGTGCTTTCACGGGGAGTGAACGCACGGCGGAGAACAAACGCGCGTTCTGTGCCGTGCTCCCTTAAGGGCTGCAGAAGTAGGCGTCTCTTTCCTCCTTTACAATCACCATATATGTAAAGCAAACGCGCCTTCTTCTGACGCACGAAAGGCTGGGGGGGGGGGGGGGTGGCAGGGAAGGGAGGCGACGTTTAGCTGCGGCACCAAGTGCCTATTTATATCAGAGGCTCCGGCAACAGTCACCAACGCCGCACGCATTTTGTGCGAACGCGGGCAAAACGCCGACGGCGTCGACAACAGTGCTGTGTGTTGCCGGTGCTGCTGCATGTCCAAGTTTGTACAGTGGATAAAACTACTATCCTTACTCGGTATAGCTCTCTACTAAGTTGCTATCGCAATTGATGCTTCGCCTTTCGGGTGAAACTGCGACAACTTTTTTCTACATGCTGACCTAACCGGACGCCCATATCGTGCTCAAGACTTCAGAGACGCTCTCCGGAAGATTATCGACTTGAGAGAAATAATCTCAATAGGACAATTCCAGATGTCCCACGTCTGGATGGTGACGTACAAATCGCCGTCTGCGAAAGACAGATTAGTGACCTGCGGTGAATTTCTGGTAAAGTCTAAGAGATGTGTTGTGATTGATCCGGAGCCAGCGGAAGTAAAGATTAAGATGCTATGGCTTCCTGAACATTTAGAGGATGCTTACATACGCGAGGCACTACAGACTTTCGGAAAAGTGCTGTCAATATCCAAGGAAAGCTGGAAAGTATCAGATATGGAAGAAATGCGAACTCTCAATCGAGATGTTGTTCTGTCACTTGCTGATGGTGTCAGTGTCGCCGATATCCCACACTTACGGACAGTCTGTGGAATACAAAGTCTTCTACTCATCCCTGGAAGACCACCACTGTGCCTTCGCTGCCACAAAGTTGGTCACATTTGCCGTCACTGTCGCACGCCTAGGTGCGACGATTGCCGACGCTTTGGGCACACGACTGCAGACTGTGTAGTAACGTATGCTGACAAGCTGCGACATCGCACAAGGCCTTCAGATGACGCACTGCAAGAACACATCATGGATGTCACAGAGGTCCTAGATGCAACGGGAGATCTGCCAGCTGACACCAGCGAAGTTCCACCACCGGTCAGCGCAGAAGCTTGCGAGACTGCATCGACTGAGATGACAACGGCACAGTCTGAGCCTGTGGAAGAAGCAACAAAGAAGAGTCAAGAGCCAGAGACCGTTGAAGCAGTTAGCAGCGAACTCGCAAAAGAAGATATTCCAGTTGCAGAAACCGCCACTGCTCAGCTACGAACCAGTGTCCAACCCCTATGGAGAACACACTCTCCAACAACCCTTTGCTGAAGCGCCGTGCCTCGACAACCTCTGTGTCGAGTGAGGAGAACAGCACGCCTAATGCTTCCAGACAACTGCGTCGCCGACGTTCACCCAAACATAAAGAGAGGCACCGAAGGTCAAGATCTAGAAGGCCTGGTGTTGGTGGAGGAGAGGAATCTCCTTCGTCCTCCGCGCCTGATCTCACGCAGCATTGACAAGAAACGGTGTGTAGGCAACATGGCGCTCTCGCAGCAACTATCTTTCGCAACACTTAATGTACGAGGGCTTCGGTCCCGACAGAAGCAGTTGCAGCTACGCCGACTATTATCTAGCAAACGACTCGACTTTGTCTCCCTTCAGGAGACAAAGATCGAAAGTGATGAAGACACTGCAAGGGCATTAGAGCCCTTTTTGTCAGAGTACAATGTTTGTGTGTCTCATGCAGTTGGGTTATCGGCAGGTTGCTTTTTGTTTTTGAGGAAGACCCTTCCGTACACCGCATTCACTTGTAGACTCTGAAGGGCGGTGGATATGTTGTGATATTTTGTTGCGTAGCGTACCATGGCGCATCGTCAACGTTTATGCGTTCAGTGATTCCGCAAAACGAATTGCCTTATTTGAAAATCTAGCTCCTTTATTGGATTGTGACCGTACTGTTGTTCTCTTAGGAGATTTCAACTGCGTGTGCGACGTAAGTGACCGTTCATTACGTAACACCCATAAGGAGAAAAGTAGTGAAGTGCTATTTGGCATCACTGAAAATGCGGGCCTCATAGATATAGGGGCATGGGGGCAAATATCTTGTTCATATACGTACACTCAAGGAAGTTCACATTCTAGACTCGATCGTATATATGTTTCGACATCGTTGATTTCTAGAAGTCTCCAATGCAAAATACACCCTATTTCGTTCTCCGACCACTGTATGGTAATTACGCGACTAGGCGGAGACACTCGTGCTAGTTTCCGGCCTCAGTGGGCACTCTGGAAGTTAAATTCATCTATAATTGGTGATAAAATGTTTACTGATCAGGTATGTTTAGCACTGAAAAATTGCTTCTCTCTTGATTTGCCAATATTCGCTGCATGGGAGCTTTTTAAGCAAGAAATCAGATCAGTCGCCATTGAACTTGGTTCTATTAAGTCGTTTAACAAAAAGTATGAAGAGAAGAAATTGTTGAAAAGTCTTTATAGCCTTTATGAGCTTGAATGTGAATCTCCTGGAACAAAGTGATGAAGACACTGCAAGGGCATTAGAGCCCTTTTTGTCAGAGTACAATGTTTGTGTCGCCGATATCCCACATTTACGGACAGTCTGCGGAATACAAAGTCTTGATACAAAGTCGCTGATGACATTGCAAATGTGAAATGTGACTTGCAAAAGTTTGACGCAGTGCGCTATAGAGGCGCCCGTGTTCGGTCACGTAATAACCGCGCCTTACTTTCTGAGAAGCCGACCAGTCAGGCTTTGATTGATGAACGCCGTCACCCTTCTACGAAAGTTATTAACGACATGTATTCGAAAGACGCATTAGTAACTGACACGAGTGATATCGTGTCTCAATTCGAAGACTTCTATTCGGTACTCTTCAGTGGTGCTTCTGGAGACCAGAACACCGAGCTTCTACAATACTTTGCGTCTTTAATAACTCCTCTAACTGATGAAGACTGTTCAGTCATTAGCGGTCCCTTTACTAAACAAGAGGTAGAGGTTGCCATTGATCAGTTACCCATGTCAAAAACTCCTGGTCCCGATGGCATTTCGGGTGAATTTTATAAAACCTTTAAGTCAATTCTTACGCCTGTTCTACTGAATATATTTTTAACAAGTTTTGAACTAGAGGAATTACCACAGTCTTTCACAAAAAGCCACACAGTGTTAATACCTAAAAGTACTAACAGAGAAAAATTACGTTCTATTGATGGTTATAGACCGATTACATTGTCAAACGTGGACTACAAAATTTTTGCTAAAATTTTGTCCAATCGGTTGCAGGTAGCGATTTCAATTCTTATTGGCCCTCATCAAACATGTGGTATCAAAGGCCGTTCTATACAAACTAACATACACGTCGCTCGCACAGTTCTTGAGTGCTGTTTGACTTCTTATGATCAACTTGCAATGCTCCAGATTGACCTCGCAAAGGCATTTGATCGGGTCCGGCATTCGTTTTTATTTTCTCTTCTAGAACACGCCAATGTAGGATCCACAGTGCTTAATGGCGTTCGATTTTGTTATAGTCATTGTACAACCCGCTTTGTTGTCAATGGTAGCCTCTCTAATCCCGTCCACATCCGTTCTTCAGTGAAACAAGGTTGCCCTATGTCCCCACTCCTCTTTGCCCTTTACTTAGAACCACTCTGTTTGAGCATTTTGAACTGCAGCAGTGTTCGTGGTTTTAATGTTTTTGGTAATGAGGTAAAAGTTTTAGCATACGCTGATGATATTGCATTTTTCTGTAAAGACAAGCCCAGCATCGATAAAACTCTTTCTATCATAGAAGAGTTTGGTTCTGTTTCCGGTGCGCGGATGAATAACACTAAGAGCTCAGGGCTATGGTTTGGATATTGGACCATCACCATCACATTATGCTGGCATTGAGTGGTCCTGTGTGCCACCTAAATATCTAGGAGTTCCACTGCATGCCTACAAGTTCAGTGCACACTACTGGAGAGAGCGCGTTCCAGCCCTCCAGCGCTACACAAATACCTTTGTCCCGCACCGTCTATCAATATTTGGAAGAGCAGAAGCCTGCAACATGTTTTTGGCAACTAAAGTTTTCTATGTCTTTCAGGTTCTTCACTGCGCAAGGCTTTACATTCAACGTTTTCATAGGATTTTTTCAACGTTTATATGGTCTTCCAGTTTTGAACCTATGAGACGCGACAACATTTTTCGACCAGTGAGTGCTGTAGGGTTAGGCTTGGTGCATTTATATGTGCGACAGTTAGTCTCGCGCTTTTTCTTTTTTCGGGATAGCTCTCATCCGGTATTACGAGCGTTCATGCAGGTTAACCTGGTTCATGTCCTGCCAGAATTGGTGGTGTCCTCAGATTTAATTTCTAGACCTTGTTTATGGGGGTTTATGAGAGAGGTTTATTTTTCTATTTCTTTTCTGACTGTTCGACTTCCTAAAGATTATTTGTTTACCGTGTCACGAAAAAATCTTTACAAAGATTTAATATCGATGTTGTTCCCTCCGCCGTTTTATCGATCCGTATACATCACATTACCTGGACATGATGTGCTTGCGAGAGTGCGGAAAATGCCAGTTCCCCCTTCTACAAAAACTTTTTTTATATAAATTACACACTGAAACATTACCCGTTAAAACATGGCTGCATAAAAAGAATATTTTTGTTTCGTCTGTTAACTGTCGCCTATGTGACGTGCCTGAAACCATTGAACACTGTTTTATTGTTTGTAAAGATGCCATTTTATTTTGGGATGTTATCCATAGAAATTTGCAAAAATATTTTGATCTAAATTCTCACAGTATCCGATATCTTGTTGCACCGTATGAAGATGTTCCATTCGATATGTTTTTACTGATAGGCCTTCATAGCCTATGGAAATCTCGTATGCAAGACCGAAATGCAGAAAAAACAATTTCCTCGAGATGACATTTCGTTCAGATAATCATACACTTAAAGGACATTTACGACCAAGAAGAATGTCAGCCGGCTTGGTATCCACTTTTGATTAGGTGTTTAACTTCCCCTTACAAGTTTTTGCTGTGAAGGACGGTGTTGCTGTGTGTGACGTTATCTTCATATGGACTGCTCGTTGACGTTTGATTAGTTATGTCCACCTAGTGCTCATATTATTGTAAATAGTTCCTGTAAATACAACATTTCATTCATTGTAATAAATACCATGTTCAAAAAAAAAGTGGCTGTAAGCCTAGTGGTTACTGCGCTCGCCTTGGGACCCGGGGTACGTGGGCTCGAATCCCGCCTCGGCAAGGAAGTTTATTTTATTTTCTTTCTTGGTAGTATCCGTGCTACGCATAACAAATTACGGCTGGCTTTAAGCAGCTTCGCTGTTAAAACTCGCCCCGCACAATTATGCGTAAGTGTCAAATGACCACTCGTGCGAAATGCAGCTCCACTAACGTAAAACCTGGGGAGGTGCGAAACATGCAGTGGTGCACCGCTAATGCGGTCATAGTGCCTTAAGCAATGGCTCATAACCTAGCGCTCCCTATCATAACCCCGAAACGTGGTCTCCCCATTACGATGACAGAAAAAATTACGCTGAAATGATGAGCGGCAAAGCATCCAGCTGTGGAAAGCGACGATGAACGCGGGAGCAGCGGCACGAGCGCGTGCCGAACGCGAGCACGAGCCGCTTGCTTACCGTGATGACGACGACGATTACGACAGGAGACGCCGACAGCCTGGGCTCATAAGGTGCTTCGCCCGTAAAATCGTCTCAGAGTTCCTTTAATTCAGTTCGTTGAGCTTCATCTGTCCCGTAGAAAAATGTGACGCGGCGCCAGAACGACGCAGCAGCAAATTAATAAAAAAATGCAATGGTAAACTCGGCGGTAATGCAGTTCTATTCAACGTGAAAGCTGTGGAAGTGCGGAACAGTGATTCGCCGGTGTTTCTCTTGTGTTTATCTTGTTTTATCCTGTGTTTACCTGGTGTTTAGCCATTCTTTTCACAATGTTGGGATTAGCTTGCCTGCGCTGGCGATCAACTTCAGCTTCTTGGTGCGCAACGCTAGATCAGCCTTTTACGGGCGAGCGCCCGCTGTCGCTCCAAGTGTTCTTGCGGCTCGGCATCGGTGGCGCACACGTCGAGCGAGTTTTCGTTGTTGCTGCTGATGTATTCATGGCAATAACGGGGGTAACTGGCCAATAAACTTCTTGAAAAGCCACTGTTAGTGAAGATAATCAATGTAGACAATGCACCAAACATGCCAGGGCAGCTTGTTCTGATTATGGTTTCTGTGCCATGTTACAAAAAGTTAGAATGCAAGTAAGTTAAAAGCAATTAACTACTTTTTAGTATTTTTTATATATTTTCATTAGACAGTAATTGTTAACTTTATTCAATTGCATTCCTAACTGAAGAAGCTGGAAGTTTAATCGGTAACTTTTTTTCTGCAACTTGTACAAGTGTAGCTGACGGCTCGAGCACTCTTCGAGTGTCGGGATCGTCGCTGTCACAAAGCACACCAACAAGAACAAAAAAAAATTACACCATCTTCCCGTAGGGGAACCCTGAGTAGTATGCGAAGCAGCCATGGGCTCGACTCAAGGTAGTTTTATCAGCTGCATAAACTTGGACATGCAACAACACCAGCAACGCGCAGAACTGTTGCCGACGCCGGTGGCATTTTGCCCGCGTTCGCACCGAACGCGCGCGGCGTTGGTGACTGTTGCCAGTGCGTCTGGGGCGCCTACCGTCTCGCCTCTAACCTAAGCTGCTTCGCATTATCGCGCGCGGAGCCGCAGGTGTTGCCATTCGTTGCGCAATCCGGAGAGGAGAGGAGCGTCGGAGAGGAGAGGAGGAATGCCGAGAGGAGAGATGAGACAAGAAGAGGAGGGGGAGGAGGACGCGCATGCGCAGTGCGGGCGTGGACGCCGCACGGTGGATTCAGGGAGGGACATAGCCCCGAGCATAAGATGCTTCGCATCTAAAAGAAACCGGCCAGTCATATGTACGTCCTCCTTTTCTTCACTTCTAATGCCGCAACCACGCTGTCCGAGTATTCACGGCGTAGCTGGCCTAAACGTGGAATGCATGTCGAGTGTGTGACTGGGCATGCAAATTTGGTGATGGCACCGCTAGAGGGTGCAGCGTGTCGACGCAGAAAAAATGGAGCCCAGCTGTTGTATACATCCCATTTATAGCGCATTTCAGCGGTGGCAATATGATATGTGGCGACATGGTCTCCATGCTAATCGAATTAACGGCAAGGTCGATATTGCGGTGCTTCCTGCCAGATTTTTGTTTCTCCGTGAAGGGTATACAGAACATACTTTAACCGAACAAGAGAAGAGAGCCTTACTCTTCATACCTGACGATTTTTTGTTTCGTAGTTTTCGAGATTTGTTGAACATAATTTCGGCATAAGTAAATTAGCAGTGGAGTTGTCTAAATTTACGTATGCTTTATACAATCCTTACTTATGCTATGCTTTCATTATTGCTGTTATCTTTGACAAAATATGTGCCTTTTTGTAATTGATTGTTATATAGAGAAGAAGGCTAGATCTTAAAGCCGTATAAATAACTCGAATAATTGTACGGATGGGTCGTTTTGCTGAATATCCATTCGTAAATTAGTCTTGTCTGTGCGCCAGACATACCCGAGTTGAAAATTAGGCTACGTGTTACTCAAGAATGCTTTTAAGGGCGCTAGTCTTTCTCGGGGAACTTAAACGCTGAAAATTCGGTCTGTCTGTCTGTCTGTCTTTCTTTCTGTTTGTCTGTCCGTGAACAAATTCAGCCACCCGGCCAAAGTTGGACCACTTGTTTACCGCCCACACTACTTAAACTGGTACAGCTGTTCATGCTTGTGAACGTTATGGATCAAAAAGTAAATATTACGCATATCTGAGGCGCAACATCACTAGATAAGTATTAGGAGGTGTGTTCCTTTAATAGAAAATACATAGATACGTAACTCTAAAGACCCTAGTTTCTTAAGCTGCGCTGAAAATGCCATGCTATGCGCGCCGACGAACGACATTTGCCACGAAGGGAGGGAACCAATTCTACATGCGCACAGCCATTGACCCTTCCACGCAATAAAATACATTCATGTCTCACAAATGGTTCTTCTTTGCAAACTATCATGCTATACAGTATACCACACGCGACCGAAACATTGCTGACATATCGTGGAGGTACGAACACATGGCATGCCAGCAGTGATAATGTGGTAAAATGAAATCTGTTCAAACAAACCTCCATTGCATTTATCATGCCAGGACGGAAATGGTACGAGAACAGCATCACGGGTGGCCGCGGATCAGACCAGCACTCATGTAGTACGGCCGGCAGAAGACTATCGTCTTTCGACGACATTTGCAGCGAAGCACGCAGATACGCAGCCATTTTTTTTTCTTAGTGATTATGTTGTTCAACACCTATGATAGCCAAGGTCTCTACTGAGCCAGCTTTTTATAATCTTCTTTGATGTATACTGATATCAAGCGAGAAAATAGAAGTCAGCAGTATAGTGAACCTATTTCTACGTTTACCAGTCCCACTGTCTTCAAACGTTGGAGCTCTAGTGCCATTTAAGTAGTCTATAGCGCTATCTCCGGACGATTGCCAGCTCAACGTAAGTATGCGACATTCTAAGGTGAAGTCTTTTTAAACATTGAAATTCTATATCTTATCTGTCGTGGCCACCACCGTACATTGACAAGTTGAAATGCTTGATAGATGTGTGTACTTCCATGTGTCGCGCCTGGTGGGCCATTTTACCAGGGCGCTTCGATAATTTCCTTCTGATTAGGAGACTTCCGCAAAAGTTTCACATAGGGAAAGAAGGTGGCCCCAGAGGCGCTGGCGTAAATAAAAGGGTGTGAATAGAAGCCCCTAGAAGTTGTCTTCACACCGAAACTTTTTTTCGTACGATCGCATCACGCAAATTTTGACCCACGCTTCCAAGTCAAGACGACACTTGAGACGAAACTTAAAAGAAATATCCCTTCCAATGTTCGCAAGCCGTCTTATCAAGATCTCGTTAGTACACAGTTTGGATGCGCTTCCGCTATTTGATCGCCTCTCGCAAAATATCACATTAAAATGCTACAAGGAATTTAGGATAGTGCTAATCAGTTCATTTTGAAGAATTACAGCTAGCAGTGCACTATAAACAAATCAAACTGAAAATTTTATTGAAGTATTTGAAAACCCACCCTGACATGGTTGTGCTATCTCCATTGAACAAATTCTTTCACTCAACTCGAACAAAACGTAACATGCCTAAAATGACACTGGGCCACGTCACACAGGCTTCAGAGTCATTTCAGCTATACCCGCAACTACGGATGAAAACCTGCCTTTGATTATTCGGCAATTCCACGTCCTGTCCGGTTGTGGCATTCTCTCCCGGACAGCATCGCATGCCTGTAGAACGGACACATTCCGCGGCTTTGTAGCCAGTTACGTTGCTGATTAAGCGTGAATATACCCTGTTCGTAGACTAAGAAGCCGTTATTGCATAACCAAGTGATCTTTTCTCTCGTTCGTTGCTTATACCATGTTTATTTGTGTTTAGTTATTTTTTCGTGTTCAGTGATGAGACCATCATTATTGCATTTATTCTAATGCTTTTCTTTCAATATGCGCGCTGGATAAAAGGTACTTAGTGCAATTATTCAAATTATTTATTACAGTAGTTTATTCTTTGTCAATGTTACAGATGGACATGAATTCTTTTACAAATAATTTTTTTTGTTCCTTATGCGTCTTTTCGACGTATGTCACGCATCCAATGTAGAAGTATATTAGACACTCGCTCACTGTACGGCCCCTTGTTTTCACCGCCTCTCCTGAGGTGTCTTTAAATAGAACTAAAGTAAATAAATATATTAAGCTATGGCTATTTTCTGTACGTGGCGACAATGACTAGTGTTTATATCAAAATAATATTTGTATTGCTTATGAAATTAGTGCAGTTACGCTATTCAATTGCATACTTTTTTTTTCTACTCAGGCCAAGTATATTTCTGGTCAAGCTATGTTTCTACTACTTGCTTGTTGAGTGTTTAAATTAGCATGGTTAACGGCAATTCTATAGCAATTGCTTCTAAGTATCGACATTTAGATAATTCATCTGTAGCGAAGTCGTCTGTAGCGTTCGGAATATTCATAGTGGTTTCTTCCGACGGCGTTTATTTGCCTTTTCGAGTTTGCTATTATGTTAACTACTTCCACAAGACATATAATTGCAATCGAAATAATTGCTTTTTATTGAGATAGCAATTATATTATAGTAATATTAATATACTACTAATATTAATAATAATAATTTATTTCTGCCTCAAGAAATACAGACAGAGGAGCTGCAGAAAAAGCTGTCCTAAACAGATTGACTTGACTTCAACCGGATTTCACCCGTCGCCGTCGCCCTGAGGTTCCGTATAAAGTCCAAGGGCGATAAAATTGTCGCCGGGCGCCGTATGCGCGAGCGAAAGCGCGCGGGGGACGCGCGCTCTCACGCAGAGCGTACGCAAGGCGGAAAGCAAATTCAGCAGTCGCGCGAAAGGACGTTGGGGTATGGGATGGAAGGAGGCGGGGCGACGCTGTGCTTCAGCACCAAAGGCGCGTCTTGCAACCGGGCACAAGGGAAACTTGCCACTCAATCTCCCACGCGAAAGCAAGAAAGCGGGATGGCAGCGTGGGAGGGACGGGGAGGGGGGTGCAGCTTCTGCTCTGCCAACAACTGCGCTCGCACTTTGCCGGACTGTGGCGGTCGCCCGCACCGTCTCTTATCTCCACACGGCTATTACCTTTGTATGCATAGTGCATTCGCCGCTCAATTTCCCTTGAAGCGATAGACCGCACGAACCTCCGCCCGCTGCGGCGGCTGCGCTTGCTGCCAGCGTTTTGACAGTCGTTGTCTGCGGCCCACGGTGTTAGAAGTAGCTGCGGCCATTCAGTGTAATCTAATCATGTTTGCTTGTGCACGCTGACACCACGCTTGTTAATTCAGTTAGTAATCGAGAGAGAGAGAGAGAGAGAAATACGTTTATTAAATCATAAAAAATAGATAATTGTACATGTATGAAAAGGCAACCCCAGTGGTTCTTCCGGTGAGGTGCCTAGATTAAGTTAATGGTTTCGCTCCTTATAAGGTAGGTGAGCAAGCTGTCATATATAGCGTTGCGGTGTTGAGGGGTCCCTCTAGGAAGGATCCAGTCATTGAGTGTGATGAGTGAGCTCTGCAGCCCAGCAAGGCAGATTCTTCGCAGTGAGGATAGGCCAGGACATGTCCTTAGCAAGTGGTGTGCTGTGGCTGGCGCACCCGTGGTGGGGTCAAGCGACTTGTCAATGTATTGGGCTTTGAAAGCAGGCGTTACTGCCATGCAGGTGAGTCAAAGTTTATGCCGCCGATAAAACTAGTGGCAGTTAGTAAGCGAATGTGTCAAAGTTTTTGCAGCCGATAAAACTACTATCCCTACTCCGAATAATTTACTATCGCAATTGATGCTTCCCCTTTCGGGAGAAACTGCGACATTTTTTAGGACCTGATTTATTGTTTACGTGCCATTCTTATCGTGTTCATTTAAAGCAACAAAATTGATTGCAAGCATAAAGCCTTTGCCGTTTGCGTTTCTTCGAAAAATTTCATTGATGCCTTTTCTTACTTTGCCGCATTTTGGCCCCAGTGAAACAGAGCTCCGTCTGCACTTACCAGTGACAACTGCACTTCGCCTGTGTAACTCTTCTATATATTGCCTAATGATTGGAACGCTCAAATCTATCATAGCTATTTCACATGTTTGGGATACTTTCGTATGCCTGCTTTTCATGTGAGATGCGGTGAGGAGGTATTTATTTTCATCATGACATCTTTGGGAACATTACTAATCTAGCAACTGTACTCATTACCTTTGCTTCTACGTCTTTTACATTAGGGATGCAATATTTCTCAATTATCCGACTTGCGCATTGCTTGTTGCGCGACACTTTACACTTCATCACCATGACTATATTTTTTCATGTACTCGTTATACTTTTACAATATAGCTCCTAATACCTGTATTGAAATGATAATAGGCTCATCAGCAATAGTGTTTAATTATTTCATTTTCACCACTATGTCCACGCGCACTAAATATAGCACCTCATATTCGACCCTGCAATGTAAAGAAGGTTTTGCCGCAATAAGTTACCATCTGAGTAAAAAGGGTGGATGCTTCACTATTTCAAGTATTTTTCAGGCGCCATTGCACGACTGTGCATTGTATAAAAACGCTCCGTCTCGCACTGCACTATGCCGGTGTGCCAGTAAATACGGTAGACACGCGACCGACAGAGCTGCGTCTAGAGAAGGACCATCATCGACTACAACTACTGCTGGAGAACTTGTGTAAGAGTTTTCTCAGTTTTATCTTTATTGTAAACCGGAAAGGATTCGTCAAACGAATAACTGAAAACAGTTTCGTTGTGCTGCTAGAGGAACACTCAAGCGGAGTCTTCTAGCGACTGGGAGAGGAGAAACGAATGCTGCGGCTGCGCAAGTTGCGCACATTGTGCTAATCCCGTTGAACAAAGGCAGATACCTTTTAAACAATTTATGACCGACTACTTTAACTGATCGCGTAATCCCCACCAGCCTCTCTTTCTGCTGTCACCTTGTCTTGCTAAGGATCAAGAAGCCAGAGATACTGTTGTTACCGCTTTGACTAAAGCAACGTATACGCGTTAAGCAATATTTAGGCCAAATGGTGTCAGCAGCATATCAAATGATCTTCAAACACTGCAACAACTTCACGGTTAACTTATACTAAGGCTATTCTTTTCAACGACTCGTAGTTAAGCATCTGCCTTAACGTTGGCTGGTTGTAGTTTAACTTAAAGGTAAAGGAACAAATTGATCAGGAATAAGGTCACCCCTGTCTTTCAAAGCACGTAGTGAGAAATACACAAAATCTTGGTGTAAGCATAGTAGAATTTTTCATGTAGAGGAAAGCAGTCCATTAAGAAAATATGGGTTGTGTTGTATGTTCCTGTCGTTCGTTCATTTGAATCTAAATCTTAAGTTCGTGCCCAAATCTGTTCTTGATTAAACACCAGTTGATGCTGCCATTTGATCGTGTGGTTTCGTGTATGGAAATGACGCATTAACGTTCCAGGTAACCCCTACATTTTATTTCCGCTGCGTTTATTCCACTGTGTAAAAAAATATTGCTCCCTCCTCATTGCAATCAAGACTGACGTTTGCTGATAGTACGTACTTTTCCGTGCCTTCTGTTTATTCACATGCACTACGAGTAGTAAATATTAAAAGGTGTCCCTCACGTTAAGACATGACATTTCAATGACGTCCCCATTTCCTTGTTTGTCCGTAAAAGCTACTCGCGATATACGGAAACTCAACAATTGTAGAGCAGTATGCTTTAACGGACGGAGCAATTAAATTATTTGCAACTACGTTAAAACATTGTGTCGACTGGATATAGTATGACAGCATAGTACCCGATGTTTCAACGCCGAGCTATACGCGCGACCATATAGTTGTAGTTTGTTCGTGTCGGCTTCGACGTGTCTTCTTTCCCGTGAATAAGGCGTCACATTTCAAGGCTTCGTTAATTTTGCTGCGAGATGCAATTGCTTCTCAAGCTAGCAAAGCGAATGTGCAAACTACGTATCGTAGTGAATGTTCTACAGCAGTCTATTTACCGTTTTGACAAGGAATAAATAACATCCTCAATTTCTTGCACATTTAAACAGTTTTTAATCTCATATTCTTTGGTCTATAGTTTTTCTCTGCACGGAAAACAATAAAGAATTCACTATGCTGCAGACTTTATATGTTTACTGCACGTACATTAACATTTAAAAATATAATTGCATATTGCACTTACTTCAGTGCCTTGAATTTCTTTTGTTAATCCATGCATTTCTTCGCTTCTCTATATACACCTCTTGTAAAACACATGCAACCATTTTGAAAGCAGGCAAACACCTTGTTCTTATAAACGATAGATAACACGTTAAACACGAGCAAATCATTTCGTGCAGTGAAGTCAGGCAGATTCATGCATTCCTGCGACGATGGTATCTTTCAAGTGCAAATGGTTCTTGCACGTCCACAAATAATCAAGGGTGCAGAAGTATCGCTAGGCGTAAACCTTCCCCAATAAGTGAGAACCAAACTTTGTCATGAGTTTGCAACTACGTCTATTACTGCATGAACTCATATGCGCACTCATGCGCGGTACACGGGAAAATCACATATCGTGTAGCACGAACACCTCGTGTAGCAGGAACAATTGCGAATAAGGGCACCGAGCATGAATATATCAGCATGAATTGGCAGACCACGCATGGTGATGCCGCTTGCCGGTTCTCCCAAAGGACAAAGAATTGGCAACGGTAGCAATGCTACCGTTGCGTCGTGCTAGAACTTTTGGATAGGGTTTGCACCGTACGTGGAGGTTACGTGTTCCATTGCATAAAGCAGTTTAGCTGCTCCTGCACTGCCGAAACTCCCAGTCAGCTTCTAGGCGTCTCACAACACGGGAGGGATGAGTAGTAAGGGGATCGTTGTTTCTAACTGGCGGCGTTTATCTGCGGCACCAAATGCGTATTTATATAAAAACGTTGCGAGGAGAGAAGGTGGCAAAGACTTCCGACGCTGCTCGACGAGTTTCCCCTTCTGATCTCGTCAGAAACCTCCGAGCCGCCCCAGAGGCCTTGCAACAGTCACCAACGCCGCGCGCGTTCGGTGCGAACGCGGGCAAAATAACGACTGCGTCTACAACAGTTCTGCGCGTTGCTGGTGCTGCTGCATGTCCAAGTTTATACAGCTGATAAGACTACTATCCTTACTCCGTATAGCTCTCTACTAAACTGCTATCGCAATTGATGCTTCGCCTTTCGGGTGAAACTGCGACAAATTTTTTTGCAGCACTTCAACAGCTGTCACAAGGCAAACAATGCCTCCTGCCATTTCGTTTATGTTCTAGCTCCGACGGCAATTGACCTTTTGCAAAATAGTTGTGCGCATGCGCGAAAAAAACAGGTCGCTAGGCGCGCCCTCTACTTGGATAGAAAACAAACCGCTTCCCGCCGGCCGAGCAGGCTCGAATGCTAGAGGTGACTGATGTGGCTGCGTTTTCAGCAATGCCAACTCATTCTGTTGCTTGCGGCTGCACGAATTATTTTTATGGAAAAAATAAGGTTAGTTTTTTTAGATTTTCAAGCAAGAATAAGGTGGCCAGGAGAGCAGCGTGGATTGCGGCTATCACACGCCTGAATCCCGACAGTTCGGCATGGGAGCCGAAAGAACATTCGCGCATTTGCAGCGCGCATTTCATCACAGGCAAGTTTCTTTCCTTTATTTTTTCATTTTATTCTCGTTTGCACAATTTCTCATAGATGACAGTGTCCTTTTTCCATCCTAGGCCGGTCGTCTAACTTCGTGAAGCACCCTGATTACATTCCGACAGTGTTCACGTACATGCGTACTCCCGGCGACGCTGCTGTGCGACGACACGGCCGCTGGTTGAAACGGCAGCAGATCGAGTGTAAGTGCGTTGTTCGTCTAATTTGTTGTTGTTGAACATGTACACAGAACTCGCTAGTTCGCGCGCAGTTTTCTATGATATTTTCCATGGGTGGGCACAGCAACAGCAGATGATTTGTGCGCGAGGCACGGCGCTTACTCGAACTGAGTGACACGGCCAGTTATCACACGGGCACTTTTAATCACGATCAACGTCGATCCGTATAGGATTTTTTGATCGCCGTTATGCGGTTTAAACTAATCCGGATTGAGTTTGACGTTAACGTCCGCCAAATCGCGATCTCAGCCGCATCGCAATGCGCAGATTACCTTCGTCTTGCTGCCAATGAAAGCCTGACCGCGATTAAATCTGACCGTGTAGCAGCAGCTCATACTGATCAAACCTAATCCGGATCGGTGTTGATCGCGATTAAAAGTGCCCATGTGACACCCGTATTAGACAAGCGTTTTTTTATTTTATTTTTTGGAACTCGTTCTCGTCATGTGAAGCTTTCACATTCTGTGTGACGAGTTGATAACGCTCGAAAGTCCTGTTTTTCTGATCGTTGGCGTGTTCATTACGCGAGTGTATTCGCTGAAAACGGCATCAAGCTCGAGTCGCTTAGCTCACCCGTCTGGTTTTGTTCTTGTTTTCCCCCAAACGCGCTTTTGGAAAACTGCAGGTGTTGCGGGCACTGAGCGAGAAGTGGAACGACAGGAGAACGCCGATTCCGATCGAGCCCATGCGCTCCAGATTGGTCAAGGTAATATGACTGCATGTTCTTATTAAGTGCGGGCAGTTTTACTCTTCGGCCTGGTGACGATCACCAACTTTAACAATGCGCCCCCAATATTATGGTCTCTTAATTCTAAGGTTCTCAGTAAGAAAAAGAAAGTTCGTGTATTTAAACATGACTCGCTGTGCGAAAGCTCTCATTAAAACAGGCGGAGTTACAACTTGACAGGTAGCAACTAGCAATAACGCACTTTTGGAACAGTACGACGTTTCACTTTTTACTTTTCTGGCACTTGCTTAAAATGTTGTCTTCACCTTCAGGAACACCATGTGCATCCCCACACATCCTAGCACATGACATAAGGCCTGGAGATGACACAGATATGCTGGAACCTGCAGACGGCGAAACAGGTCAAAATATTACATGTAACATCTTATAAGAACTAACAGCGAGAAGGCCATCGAGCACCTTGCCCAAAATGAGCCTCTTCAGAACGTGCTCGGCCAACTGGACAGCCGAACCTTTATACAGACAGATTCTGGATGCTTGACTTAATACATCATCAGCCCACAAAGCTACTCATCAAATCAAACGGCCTGAAAAATAACGAGCGAGTGAAGGATCTTTTTCTTCTCCTCTTTTAATCTCTTATTCTTTCTCCCCTGTGCAGGTACAAAAGTGGACGTTGATCCCGGCCACGGCGGCCGAATTTCGATGGGGGCGAAATGCGAAAACACTCGTGTACTTAGATTTAGGTGCACGTTAAAGAACTCCAGGTGGTCAAAATTTCCGGAGTCCCCCACTACGGCGTGCCTCATAATCAGAACTGGTTTTGGCACGTAAAACCCCATAATTTTTAACTTTAGCCTTTCCTCGTCTTTCTCTCTCTGTGTCAATAGAAGCTCCTCACTCAACGTGAAAAGGTGCTGTTCATCTGTCATTCCATGTCTGCTTTAGGATTTGTAGTCTGTGTTTCTTCGTTTCTATATTACATATATTTGCCTTACAATGCCACATTACCAACAGCTTTGCCTTACACATGAGGCCAATGCATGGTACTGTTGCATAAACGAGGCACCGCATAGTTAGTTTTGGCTAATATCACTGAACAGTTTCAGTTCATACTTATTAAATACTTGATGCCAGCATTATCTAAATAAAATACTAATGCTATTTTCAGAGCAAGGAGCTGCACTCGAGCCTAGCCAAGGTTGCAGAAGTAGCAAGGAGGCTCTGCTCCAGACGGAAGCGAAAGTTGGCCACCTGCAGAAAGAGGTTTCAAGGCTGGAGAAAAATAACATGCAGCTTGAAAGGAGGCTGGATTTAGTACAGTCACAGCTACTGACATTAAGCCTTATCAAAAACTCGCCAAAGGAGTGCATCTTCTATACAGGCTTTCCCAACTTTGAGATATTTCAAGCGATGCTAGACTATTTGACACCTGGTGCAATCAGAATGTCGTACTGGGGATGGGAAACAAAACATGAATCTGAAACTCGTGGCAGGCCTACAGAAACAGAACTAGCTACAGAGTTTTTCATGGTGCTGGTGAGGCTGAGAACTGGCATGTCTGGACGAGAATTGGCTCGTAACTTCACGCTGTCGGAGCGTCAAGTAAGCCGTATTTTCGCAACCTGGATAAACTTTCTGCAATGAGAGCTAAGAAAACTAACGAACATTCCATCACCAGAAGCAATTAGGCAGCACCTTCCCAAATCCTTTCAGAACTTCAAGAACACACGACTTGTCTTGGATGCTACTGAAGTTAGAATACAACGACCAGCATCACTGAGTGCACAGCGCCAAACATTCTCGACATACAAACACTACAGCACCTATAAGGCTCTCATTGGCTGTCCTCCTGATGGCTACTTAGCTTATGTATCTCGTCTTTGGGGAGGCTCCGTGTCTGATAAAACAATCATTCAATGTAGCTCCCTGCTGGAGCATTTAGAACCAGGAGATGCAATCATGGTGGACAAGGGTTTCACATTCCCTTATTTGCCTCATGGCATCACAGTGTATCGTCCCCCATTTCGTAAGCCTAATGAGCGACAAATGCCAGCTCAA
This sequence comes from Dermacentor silvarum, assembly GCF_013339745.2. NCBI lineage: Eukaryota > Metazoa > Arthropoda > Arachnida > Ixodida > Ixodidae > Dermacentor > Dermacentor silvarum. The sequence continues at coordinate 86,957,604 of NC_051162.1, forward strand.
AGTGTTGAAGGAACTCGTCGCATTGCTTGTGCTTGTGTTCATGTGAAACGATTGATCGCAAGGGTTAAAAGCTTCCACATACTGGATAGGCCATTTCCTATTATTATGATAGATATGGGAGAACAGGTTTTTCAAGTCTGTTGTTATTTGAGTAATTTCAGAAATGTGCTCATAAAAGACCTTGACTGATAGTCAAAGACCTTACAAATAAGTGTGTAATGTTGAATAAGGCTGTGTATATTTTTAGGCCACTTTTAGACTTGAATAAATGAGTATCATGTGTCGAATGAACCTGTTCATTGGCTTTTATGAATAGGGCTAGTCCCTGAATGGCAACCAGTCTCAAATGTGTCACATAATGTAGGGCAACCAAACTGTTCACTGATGCTGTAAAATGTGCTTTCGAAGCTTTCATTCCCTGAAGTGTTTTGGCCTGGGTCACGGAGAAAGAATAACTTTCTCCGTGGCCTGGGTGCTTTCTCGTGTTATTATGCATGTTTACTTTTGTGTCTCGAATTCAATATATTAAAAGTTTGCTCGTATCAATCTTTTTAAGGCTTCCCGTACTTTGTTTAACACCTTATTTTTTTCGTACTTTGTTTAACACAAGTGCACTATTAGAAAGAGCTCCAGGTGTTTAGAAACAGAAGTGCGAGTGGAAATTAGAGTTGGCATTGTGTTGAAGGCCAGCGGTACTGACTGTTGTTAACTTGCTTTTTTGTAGTTCGCGTTAAAAAGAACATACCCAGTTGTGATGCAGCAGCAGCCTTACATTTTATTTAAGCTTCCGAAGCTTTACAAGAAGCTCATTTCCAGGCTCACACACATAAAAGCCTGCTTGAAGCTTCTTAAATGACACATACTGACTATTTAGGTAGAGATTTCCAAGCCGCTTAACACGCTTTATCAGCAGCTCAGGTACAAGGGCTCTCCTTATAAAATGGAACAGTGTGGGTAGCATTGTTGTTGCCCAGAAGTGGTCATCAAAATAAATCCGTTGCACATGAATGTTGTCTGATTGACATGGCTTCTCACTCTCTGTCCATATGACAAAGTCGCACCATGTGTGCCAATAACGGCCATCTGGCCCTGTACTTGATAATAGTAAGCATGGTCCTTCTTTAGGACTACTTCATCACCTTCTAACTTGAAGCAGAAGTTTCTGTCTGCAGATGCTTCATCAGCAGTGAGCCCTCTTTTAGATAGGGGGCACTTGACTTTGAGCAGGCCTTGCTTACCATTGATGGCGAGGCTGCTTTGTGTATATGCAGGCCAGTTTCTTCGGCAGTAACATCATTGTCTGTGCACTTATTTAGCAACTTTTTGATGTGCTCTACCATATGCAATCGCCTCAGGTTTTGGCATTTGCACATGGGTACAGAATGCTTTTCAAACAACCCCTCAGGCTTTGTACATCTGCATGCTCGCTTAAATACCGATGCTTTAACTAGGCCAGTGCGCGCTTGATACCAGTGTTTGTTTTCAGCCTGACCAACTGTCTCCTCACAAACTTGCACTCTCTCCTTCTCACTGAGAGCTATGAGTGATTTTAAGTAGCTACTTATTTCTTCGTTAGCTCTATCGCTCCAGAGATTAACACTGTCACCAATTACACTTCTTTCTTCAATGTCCTTTGGGACCACCTCAACTGACGGAGCTATGTAACGCAGTGCCTGCAGTGTTGGGCAGGCACTGGCAAGTCTTTTTTTGAATGACAGTATATCTTCACTCGGCGTTGTCTTCCCCTTTGAAGAGCTGTACTTCTGGTTCACTTTGGACCGTGAAGGCTTATTGATTACGTGCTTTCGGAAAAAAATGTCCTCCAGTGGCAGCTTCGGGACTGGCTTCTTTGCTGTAATGGAAACAAAGTGCAGTAAGATTTGTAAGGTGTCAATGGAGTGATTTCAACAGGCATTTGTCATAAGGGTGCACAATCCAGGATATTACCACATTCAGTGCATTCAAGACCTTGAATAAACAATGTTCATAGACATTATACAATGGCTGTAAAGATGTAGGAAATGAAATCTTCATTTCTGCTATCTTAAACTTTCTTCACGAACTGTATTCCGACTCCCCTTAGGAAATGAGGTGGAGCAGGTAGCATTATTGTTGCCCAAGCATATGCCAGCTATTCACTCTGTCCATATCACAGTCACAATATGTGTGCCCCGTTAGTGATGCAACCCTGAACTTCATAATAAGCATTAGCTTTACATAAACTTAGTTTACAGCAGGAGCTTCTGTAGGTGCAATTTCAGCACGCTTGGCTCACCATTAACAGTTACCGTGCTGTCTAGTAAGGTGACGAACCGTGCAATGTATTTGTATACATGTAGGCCAGTTTCATGAACTTCATTATACCACACGCATTTCTGCAGCACCTCATATATGACAATATGTTTTTCGTGTGCTAAGCCATAGTGAAATTCATAGCAACACAAATTTCTACCTCGTTTATTGCACATAAACTCAAGCAAGGATAGCAGTGTATTTTGATCACAAGGACATTTGTGGTCCAGTGTATCTGCTGCAACTGTTCCGATACAATATGCCTTTGCAGCTATCTTGAGTGTCTGCACATTTGAAATGTTAACCTGCATGCAGTGTGGACACATACTATTGAACGTAATAAATTTTCATTCAAAATGAAACATGCGTTTGATTATCATTATGTTTCCAGCTTCTCTTGAAAAAATCCACTTGTATGGCAAGTCTGTGCATGAAGCTTGCTCGCCTGGTCCCTCTGATCCTGCTTCCACAACAGCAAACAGCAGTCCTGCTACATGCTGACATGTTTTGCTCAGTCTGGAAGCCATGTTTTGCAGAGAATAGATATAAGGGAAAGGATGCATACAATCCTAGGCATCGGAAAGCTCGCGACACTAGAACGAAGGGCCAGTGACCTGCTGCGTTACCACATCATGCAGCTGACGAAAGCAAGCTCTCCCTGTGCGCATACACTGTGCAGAGCAAAAGACATAACTTTCCTGTTTGCATACTGAATCCGTCTCTTGTATCGACAGCGACTGTGCCCAGTCCAGATAACAGTTCCTGATCGTAATCGAAAATTATTGCTGCAACACAGCTCAAAAATATCCTGATACAGTTTGTTGGTCACGAAGCTATATCCTTACCGGACACGATATAGGTATCGACCGCGACAAGTGCCTGTGTGGCGAAATAGCTAGGCCGACAATGCTGCACTTTCAGAAACTTCAACGAGGTCATGCCACAAACCATAACGCTAGCGTATGGGTCGCTTGCGCAGCGACCGCGCACGCCGCCGCGATAAATCCGTCCCGCTGCTCGAAACGCACTTGTGTGCGGCTCCTGTCGCTCATTGTTTACACGAGACTGGCAGCAGTGGTATTTATAAGCTGCTAGCACGTGTATATGCAAAAAAGGCATGCTCACCCGGCAACGCATTCACAGTGAGCTCCGACGATGCTTCCTGTGACTCGTTCAAACCACGCCGAAACAACGTAGACGCCGCTCTTCATAGATGGTGAGCATGCCGCTCGAACCAGCCCAAAGCGCGAATCACCGGTTTCCAAGTTCATCATCGCATTGGTATGGTATGGTATGGTATGCATTATCTGATGGCGCATACATTGCAAATGTAGCCTTCTTCCTTCAAGGCCCAGCCCCGATGCGCCTGGCGAACGGTGTGCGTGCTGGAATGCAGGTATCGCCAAACGTCGTCGATTGTCACTTTGCACTGCGAGAAATCGCCTGTCCGATTAATCTCCGAAAAGGAGAACGGAATTGCATCTTCCTCGATCATCGGTAAAGGCGTGCAACAAGAAGCACCACTTGAAAGCGATCAGAAAAAGAAAAAAAAAAGGCGCCAGCGAACAAAGGCTTCCGCAAGGCAGCACGGCAGCTCAGGCACTGTTTTCCATCCAAATATGTTTCCGCCGCTGCTCACTAGAGGGCGCGCACTATTTTGCAAAAGGTCAATTCTAGCTCCGACGATCATGGCAAACATCAGGATGGTAATAGGTGCATAATAACCGTGGAAACGCAGATCGCACGTAATTGAACCCATAGGTCAGGAAACAATGGGTAGAGTTTTATTGGCATTAAAAGAAGAATTAGAGTATAGACTAATAGAAATTACACTTTAGTGGTTGGACTAGATATAAAGAGACACACCTTCTTTGCACCTTACCGGTCTGGAAATTGTGCAAATTCTTGGATATCTTGTTATCTTGGATGTAGCATCGGTGGCGGCGCAATAATATGCGATGTCTGTTTTGCAATTCGGTTACTGGTGAAGCATATACCGTATGGAATTTAAGGTGCTCTGGAATTTCATCTTTTCAGCAAATAAGATGGAATAAGCGCTTCTTTCCCAGGGGTTTACGTAAAGCAGTTGTTCAAACTCGTCTTGTCGAGAAATTAGACTACAAGCGTCAGCCTGGTGCTTCATGCATACGGCATCCCTGGTCGTAAAGTAGAGAGACATACTTGACTTTTGTTTTCTACCATTGTCTTCCTTTAAATTCCTCCCACGTGGTTTTTTTTATAGAGCAGCTGCCAGGTGTCAGCAAATCATAGTGCGTCAGCCAATAATTGCTCTTTAGGTGTTTGTTATCTTGGATGTAGCGTCGGTGGCGGCGCAATATTATGCGATGTCTGTTTGGCACTTTTTATGCAGTATCAGTTCAAGTAAAAATTTCCAGCTACGTTCGGAGCAATCTCCTGTCCATAGGAACAAAGTATTGATTGCGTAGCGGGCGTGCCTCGGTCATAAAGTTGGAAGACACAGCTGCATTGTCATATTACCTCCTATCGTGAATTCAGCATGTTCCGGTTTGGTTTGCATAAAATGTTTCATCTTTCTTGCTGGTTTTTTGGTAATGTGAAGAGCATGGCGTCAGCCTGTCATAGCAGCTAGATGTGTGCAGCGCTCTCCAGGTACTGTATTGTACTACAAGGTAAAATCGGCGCAGTGGAAGGGAGGTAATACTTCGGTCTGGTAATCTGTAGGTCCAAAGTTTCTTGCTGCTCTGTTTATTTTATTTACATTTTTATATGAACGCTTCGAAAGATATTGGTATTACGTCGACAGAGACCGGCGCCAGTGGAAGACATCCAAACAACTAGCAGGAAGAGGATAGCAAGCAGCTATCATTGTAAAAAGGCCGAGCAGATATGGTGGGAAAAGAGGCACCGCCAACAAAGCACCCTTTGATATGGATGCATTAGTTCACTCAGACACTCTTGTTTGAGCCAGCGGGCTGAGTTATATAGACGCAATACAACACCTTTAAGGACGCAGATTTACTTACTGAGCTGAAATGAAAGTATAGGCATGCGTGTTTTTTGTTTTACTCGTTTGTTTCTGCTTATTCTTGGTTACTTAACATGGCGTAAATTTCGCATATCATAATACACCGCACCATTTGCGACTTAGTGCTTTTTCTCGTTGTTTGTTATGCTTTGTCCTGCTTCCGCAATGTTACCCTAGAATGCTGGGAAATTGGCACCTAGCCGGAACCAAGACTCACTAAGACATGGGAAAGTGAAGCAACTTGATTTGCAAACCTGTTCGCGGGTAACTATACCCGACTTAACATGCCACGCAGGAGGTTTGACCATGTGCCCGTTAGAATATTGTGCAGAAGTACCGCAGATGAAATAAGGGAATTTCGTGTATTATCCGAGTATTCTGTATATTGAATTTACATAAATGTGATGTTTTATATTACCAGCGTGTATATAGTAAATTATTCGGTAGTATACATCTTGATCTAGAGAGTTCCGTTACTCAGAATGACGTACAATGTCATGTGCCACAGCAAATGTGTTCATACAAAATTATTATATTGTTACGAGGGTGTGGGTTTATTTACACGTGATGATAGATGAAAGCGCATGATGGGAGCAGCCGAAGGGGAAGGCCAGTCCGGTACGATGAACCACCCAGTTCAAGCGCGCACTCCACACTACCTCTTTGCCTTCTTCTGACCTCCGCAGGTTGCCGCAACATTTTCCCCGGGGGCAGACGAAGCTTGCCGAGCGAGTTTATTGGGTTGGTGATAATACTGCTTGAGGCGAGCCACAATATGATCGGTCCTCGTCTAAACGCTCAGCTACAGCGGAGTAACGAGCGTTTAAAATATTTCCTAAATGTCAGAGCATCTCCACTCCAGACTTATTTAACGGCAGAACGTTCAATCACTAGTGCTTATGCAGCAGTCGTCGGGTTCACGATTCCTCTTCTGTAAAGGAAAAAAAAACCAAGAAGCACATCTACATTCTCATCAGACTATTCGTTCCAAGAAAAATCACTTAAGCTGAACAACCATCGTCTAGCGATTCACAACAACAGGTTGCCTGCACCATGTATAAGGGCGGAGGCCCTACAACACGGAAGGTTTGTTTTCTTGCAGATGGTTCTTTGTCTTTATTTCGTTGTACTTTTGTATGACTTTAATGCTGTTAATTAGTTCCTGTGGTATCACGTGTACTAACAATGCACTCAGGTGGTGGCTGCCCTAACTTTCATTGCAAGACTGTTGATTGCACACAGTAATCAGAAACTGCTTTGTTCCCAAAGTAATCAATGCCGATGCATTGAAGTGCCCAATCGCAGTGACATTATTCGCACTATTAGAGCTTGTGTTTGGCGTGATTTGAAGTTATTCAGTTAAAAATTGCTTACGAAGTATCTGATGCAAGTATTTTCAGTGGGTTGTTCCATTGAATGAAATGTGTACATTAATCAGGCGAACTCCATTTAGCCCATGCCTTGTTGCTTTTTTTCACGCATTGACAACAACGTTTGGGACTATGGGACATGGCCACATGTTCACTACCTGCGGCAAACCAAAGGAGGATATTTTTTTCACAAGAAAAAAAAAACTCTATTGGCGTTTTATTTTTGTATGCGTAGAAGAAGGCGATAAACGTGTGTAAGCAAGAATATCAACAAGAATATCAGCAAGAATCGGCAAGAATAAAAATATTCACTTGCTCGCACTTTCCAGAAGAGCATCGTTCTAAGTGTTGTTTGCAATGCAATGGGTTGTTGGGTTCAGGCATCGAGGTCACTCCTACGTCGAGGCCGAATGTATGATTCTTTTACAACGGAGTATGTTGTGCTAGTGAGTACATCTCGCTTCTTCATAATGAAATTAAAACCCGCCACGGTGGCTTAGCGGCTATGGTGTTGCGCTGCTAAACACAAGATCGCGGCATCTAATCCCGGCCCCGATGGCCACATTTCGATGGGACGAAATGCAAAAACGTCCATGTACTGTCATTGGGGCACGTTTAAGATCCTCTGGTGGTCAAAATTAATCGGCCGTCCTCCACTGTGGCGTGCCTCACAATCAAGTCGTGGTTTTCGCAAGTAAATCCCAGCATTAATTATATAATGAAATAATAAATCATTACATAACACAAATATATATAATGTCAGCCTCGAGATACCTCTAAAAAACACATACCTCTTTATGGAAAAGCTAACGACATTCACTGTCTCTGTTTATCGCTTTGTTTTTTTAGGATGCCTCATTTGTTATTTTGACTTTCATTTAGCCCGTACTTGCTTACCACCTCTTTCAACCTCGTCCTCCATTCTGTGTCTACGCTTTTGGGGTACAGATATTTGTGCACTGTAGCCAGCCATTTCTTTTAGCCCAATTCTTGCTATCTTTGCTATTTGATTTTCATTTACTTTTAAATATTCTGCTGCTGCTGGTTCCTGTCTTGCACCGGTGTCTCTCGCAAAAGTTAAGGTTATACGCTATGATCACTACGCAGACTATAAATGTCTTGTTGATCCATGATAGATTAGTATGT